>NC_133170.1:41527500-41792500 GCF_040802235.1 Manis javanica | reverse complement strand
TTCAATGGGAGGCAAAATCAATGCACATGAATGGATAGGCATGGTTCAACCAAGCTGAAGCTTGCTCGTCATTCTAGCCTCTCCTTTCTCCCTCCATGACATTGACTCTGTCATTTCTAAACCTTAATGTTTCCTAAACCTCTCAGTCTCTATTAGTTCAGGCCCCTATTGGCCTGGTGGCCAGGATGGTCTAGGACATGACGCAGTGACGATGAGCGGACCCCAGATCTCAGGGGCCTAACCCAACACACTCGGCACTCCTGCACACACCTCACAAGCCATCTGGGGCTCTGCTCGTCGTAAGCCCTCTCAAACACCGAGGCTAAGGCGCTGTGGCCGCCAGGGCGGGGCTGAGCAGGAAAGGTGAGTCACACGCTGCCTCTTGAAGTTGACACCCAGAAATGACACAGGACACCGCAGCTCACTTTTCATGCAGAGAGCCACACCCAACCTCATCAGGGGCCCCGAGTGCAGTCCTACCACTGTGCAGAAAAGGAAGCTGGGAACACAGCGCCAGTGACCCCACAGCGGTTCAGCTGGATAGTTCCTCGAGTGGTCTTCCTGCTTCTTACCTCTCCTCCAATTCATCCTCTCCTCTGATCTTTCTTAATTTCAAATATGATTATCTGAGCATATCACCACTCTGTTTAAAAATGTTTAATGGCGCACATAACGCTTGAGAAGAGGCTAAACTTGTTTGGCATGTTGAACAAGCGCATTTAAATTTGATCTCAGTCTCCTACATTTTCTTTCTCATCTGCTACCACTATTGGAACTATTCCCCACCTGTACCTCAAACACCATATGTTCCAGCCACATAGGAAGCACCAAAGTGACATGTTTTGTGCTACCTCTGCACTTTGGCATGTGCTGTTTCTTTTCCCCATACCTAGAATGACCCCAGCCCATTTCACATCCGTTTCTTAGAGAAATACATCAAGTGAGACTTATCTAAAATGTCGTATTCTCGGGGGCTACTTCCCTGACATCCCCAAGATAAGTTAAATTTTCTTCCTTGCCCCCATGACGTTGTCTGCATACTTCTTCAAGTGCAACTGTTGAATGAGATTACTATTTGTTTAAGTTTCTGAGCCTCAAGGAAGAAATGGGCTGTGTTCTTTACAGGACAAGCCTAACATACAAAAGGTTATTTGGAAATGTTTATTAGGGGAAATGAAATAAAATACACACATGCACACAGAGTCAAATTCTAAACTGGTAGAGATTCTAAAGTTGATGTGAGTTCTGAGTAAATGAAACACTTTTTTTATCCAAAAGTATATTAATTTTCTCTAATTTGCACATGCGTGTCATAGTGCTATTAGGCTGAGAATAATTAGGGTGCTTTTCTCTTTTGTGTTTACAAGTATAGATCTCTTACCCTAGTTGATTTAGGGTACCAGTCTTCCTAGGTAAGTGATCTACACATGGAAAATAAAGAGAAATAAAGGTGATTTTCAGTTTGTGACATTCAGAAAAAGATCTTACAGCAAGACAATCATCTTGTGATATGGACCCTGGTATTAAGAAACAATTGTCTAAATTTAGCATATTGAAAGCCAGATCTGATGGTCTGGAGGGAAATTTAAACAGGAAAAAGAAGGCAGAAAGTCAGTCCCTTTCCAGCTCCAGGGGATGGTGGGTAGGCAGAGAGAGCAGCGGGAGGGCCAGGTAGGAAGATCCCCACCCCTGGTTCTCTTCAGCTTAACCTGGAGAGGGAGGATTGTTTAATAATCGAGGATAGTAGTAAAGGTGGAAAGAGGTGCTTTGATGCCCCTCCCTCTAACAGTCTACTTAGTAGTCTGAAAGTAGGATGCTTTGTAGATTATATTCACTAATCTGGAATGCAACCACATTAAAATAAATTTGGCATCGAAGCATGGTGACAAACAGGGAGGAGTTGACATTTGTCTCTCCCAAATGTGGGAAAGTAGCTACCGCGCTCTCTCTGGAAAATGACTGAAGCAGGTAAAGTGGCCGCAGCATCGGTTGGGGGTGACTATGAAGGGCCGTTCCCACCGGAGCTCAAAGGTAAGTCTGAAGCCAACATGTCAGGCATGGCTTATCATCAGGATCACTGTACAGGCCAAGGAGAAGACCATGGGTACCTCACATTCCAACATCAGAGGCCAGAGGACACCCAGAGGTCTGTGAAGATGAGAGATGACCTCCCACATCAATAAACTAGAGACCCAACACTGCCTAGGAGCAGCCCAAGGCACGAAAGCTCTTTTTCTGAACATCAGGAGGCTGTGTAAATCCTATATCCTCCCGCCATTCATCTGAACACGTAGAGAAGATTATAGGAAAAATAAGCAATTTTCAGAGACTGATAAAATTATTGCATCAGTCTAAGCTTTAAGGCAATTGGACATTTAGTTAATATTTCTCCCACTTTCCAATGAGTGGAGTAATGTGAAAGACTCAATTATTATAACAAAAAAGTACTTTTTTTGCTGTAGATCCAGTTTAATTTGCAAACCCACTACATATGTATGTGTGTATTTATATATGTACACTTAGGAGCATGTTTACTCCACCCTAGTCCATAAAGGATTTGATAACATCTTTCTTTAACATACCATTTGGACTTACATGACTTAAAGGAGGAAAACAAATTTAAATGTGTTGTAGTCATGTGTTTTTATTCCTTGTAGTCTACACAATACTGGAGCCTGGGCATATTGGTTGTGAAATTCATTTATCTCAGGGAACTGTCCTTACAGAAAGTGGCAGCAAGTTTTCATTACCTGTGATAGAGACTTCTCGTGCTTTCTAAGTCTGGTTCTCTTCCAGGCATTTTACCACCTTGTTGTCATGCAGAAGAGTGTAACCATTTTTGGCCAGTGGATTGTGAAAAGTGTGGTGTAGTCACTTCTAGGCAAAAGAGATGGGCAAGACCCTCCAAGTGTCTCTTCCTACTCCAGTGACTGAAGAAGACATCTCTTCCAGTTGGGGTGTTGATAAGGTGGGTCTATGAGTTCTGTGTGGAAGAGAGCCCCCAGCCCAGCTGTGTGGTGCATGTGACATGAATGAGAAATTAACTTTTGTTTTTACTAGTCAATGGAGATTTGGGGGATGTTTGTTACCACAACATAACCAAAACTATCCTGTTTTGGTTAATATACTGTATGCAATCAACAGCTTTATAGCTCAGTCTTTCAGACTGAAGAATGAGGATAAGAACTGAGGTTTTATAAGGAAAATGGTTATGGGTATGGGGACAATAAGATAATTTAAGTGACCTAAAAGTGCAATACAAATAAATATTCACAGTGAAGAAAAGGTAACTCACTGTGCCCAGAGTCTTGGTCACTGAAGCTCAGGTATTTACTACTATACCGTCACTCTCTAGATTGTCAACCCCTCTTTTCTTTTCAAAGCTTCACCTGCCTCACCCAGGCATTAAATGTGAACTGTGAGGCACTGTCATATGAAAACACTCAACCTGGCTTCACAATGCAAGACGAGATTCCAAACACTGATGTGAGGCTAAAGTGTAATACGAGTAGACAAAGAACATCAGACAACCCAGCATATTCCAAAACATGTTTCCTAAGTAAATGCTGTTTTCATTAGTTAGCTGTTTATAAAAGTATTGAATATCCTCTCAAAGAACACAGAAATATTCTTGAGTGAACTTAAAAGCATAGAACAATCGTTAGATAGGTTTTTAATTGGGGAAATGAATAAAGAAAACACCCTCTGAAGAGCAGTTTGTGGAATTGTCAATTCCCAAGAGGCAACAGCATATTGGGTGCTGTACCTGTGGCCACATTCCAAGAGTGTGGGCCGTTTTGTGATGTCAGGCTTGGACTCTTTTGTAGCAGAGACGTCATCATTATGATCCATAAATAGATGGCTCATTTCACAAAAATGCACATAAATACAAAATTTCAGTTGTGGTATTATTATTCTAATGGAAATACCGGACATCTTACATCAGTGGGGGTCCTGAATTTAATTTGGAAGTCAAGTTTCTGTGACAATGTAGGACTGCCTTGAAGAATCCCATTTACTCTGTGGCTCCTTCATCTCTGACCATGGACTTTACATCTTTGGTTGCCTGAAAGATGATTATGCTCAGGGCCCTGGAAATCATCGACAGGCAATCACTTTGGTCTTGGTGGATCTCATAGATGGTATCCTAGAAGGTGTAGCAACCCATGTACTCATTTATTCATTTATTCATTCAAGAAATATTTATTGAGTGCCTCCTAAGTGCTAACAACTGTGCTAAGCCCTGGGGATCCAGCAGTGAGCAAAACAGACAAAAAGTCTTGCCCTCCTGGCACTTACATTATACTGGGGCTGAAGGTCAGAAAGTCAGGGTCAAAGTCTGGTGCTGCCATTAACTGACAAGATTTCAGTTTCCGTGATGATAAGAGCATGGGGCTGGAGGAAGTTCCTACACTGAGGTACCACCCTGGGGGGAGGTGTTTGGAAATATGTTGGGAGGCTGTTGTTATAATAATAACTGGGGAATGCTATTAGTGCTTAGTACCAGAAACCAGAAATACTTAACTTCTTTAACACAGGACAGTCTCTCACCGGGAAATATTTTCTCACCCAAAATGCAAATGAAATTCCCTTTAAAGAACCCTTCATGCTTTTTAAGATTTCTTCACTCTCTAAAGCTATATAAATTTGGAAGAATTGGCTTCTATCTCTTCTTGCAAAAAAACACGAAGGTGCTTGCTGTCTTGGAGGACACATCTAAGGAAGAGGCTTCCTGACAGTTCTTCGTTTCTCTCCGATCTTCAAACTGAAAAGTATAAACCTAGAGTCTTGTGAAAATGAAAACGCAAGCCAAAGACACATTTTCTTATTCCAAGAACAGCTTCCCATCAGAAATGTGTCTGGATTTTTTTCTCCCAAAAAGAAAGTACAGTAAGAGACTCTTACAACCTTGAGACCACTGTGAGCATTCTCTATCCAAAGAGATGCCCTACTTTCACCACCGATGCAAGGAGCATAAATTAACCTGGCATCTGAGTCCATCTTAAACAGAATTTTGTGGTTTAATTTACTAAATTGATCTTAGAACCACTCTCCAGCTCCAATAGGTAATGTCAGTGTTCTCTTAAGATTAATCTATTTATGGTGCCTAATATCTTCAAATGAGTTCTGTGATGATCTAATATGTTTCCCCTTCTTAGGCTGTCCTTCTTTGGAGATTTTGTTCACTGGCTAAGGGAAAAAATTAAATGAAATCAATTGAGGCAGAGCTGAAAATTTGCATTTCTAACTAATTCTCAGATAATGATGAGGCTGCTGGTCTCTGAACCTCTCTTTGAGAACCACAAAGGTTCTTTTGAGTATTTTCTGGGCTGAGTAAATGTCTAAATTATTCTGTAGCTGTAAAATGCAGAAACTGACTACAGAGTATAACCTCATTGCCTAACTTTGGTGCCAAACTGTCAAATACTGAAACTCATAGTTCTCACTCAGGGTGACTGATGGTCACTAATAACTACCACAATGACACAAAAATTGCCTCAGTGGTACCTGTATTCAGCCCAATGGAGGAGCAAGTTTTAGGGGTTACAGTGAGAATTTCCTAGACTTTCCACCTTTAACTCTGGAGGATTGAAGTCACGTTTGACACAGTGGAGTGGAATCTGGCCATTGAAGGGCAGCTAATAATTCAAGCCAATACTCCTAAAGCTGATCTGATTCTGGCTGAAATTGACAGTGATTTTTTACAAGGGGTTTTTACAAGGTCCTATTGCCCTTCAGGAATGCCACTGAACTTCCTAAAGTAGGGTTGAGCTGTGGCACAGATTCAGAAGACGTGATATAAGGGCTTAAGTAGAATCCTAACCTGGATACTTCCTGCCAGTAACAATGAGTCAGTAAGTTGAACTCTCTGAAGAGTCCTTCTCTGCAGAGTGGGGAGAGGAAGATGCAATCTAAGGCTGGTTGTGGGGACTTCATGGAGTTACATACATAAGAGAACTTTGTAAACAGTGGCATATTATACAAGGCAAGCTTTTAACACTAAGTCCTTCCTAATGGTGAGCTATAGAGAATTGTCATATTCTGTTTATGCATGAAATTGCATGCAACAGCCTAGTGGGGATAAAATTATCTGAATTAAATTTTTGGACAGGTATCTACAAAAACATAAAGATTATTTTTTTTTAATGTAGGTAACTCTCGACAGCCTTACCAAGACATTCCATCTGATTACAGTTCCAAGTGGTCTTCAGGTCTCTGGGCATTTCTAGTAGTTTCTGTCATCTTTTCTACACATGTACATATCCTGCCATGTTTCTAAAATCCCCAAGGCAAAAGTAGGTGTCTCCCACCAATGATATCTTAAGAAAATGTATATGCTTGACATGTAATAATTGGAAAATGTATGTATAATTTACATTATGTAGTTTTTCAACTTTATAAAGAAAAACAAGGTTGAATCACTCATACTATCTGATTTTAGGACTATAAAGCAACAGTAATTTTAACAGTGTGGTATTGAAAACAGAATAAATGTACAGATCAATGGAACAGACTAGAAAGTGCAGAAATAGACCCATATGCTTGGTCAACTGATTTTCAAGAAAAGATAAAGGGTGAGTAAGTTAATGGAGAAAGGAAATATTTAATAACTGGGTCTAGACCAACTGGACACATATAGAAAACAAAACAGAACAATATAAAACTTTGATCTGTACCTTGAATTGTATATAAAAATCAACTCCACATGGATCACAGACCTGAATGTAAATCTTAAAACTATAAAATTACCAGAAGAAAATGCAGATATAAATACTTGTGCTTCATAAAGCAAGATTTCTTAGATATGTGAAAACATGACCTGTAAATGAAAAGCTATTTTCATCAGAATCAATTGATAAATTGAACTCAAACTAAGAAATTCTGTTCTTTGAAACATACTGTTGAGAGAATTAAATGACAAACTACATACTTGGAGTAAATATTTGCAAATTGCATATCTGAGGATTTGTGTCAAGGATATTTTTTAAAAACTCCCAAAACTATATAATAAGAGGACAACAACCCTATTTTTTTAATAGGCAAGACATCTGAATAGAAACTTCACCAAAAATGTATAAATGGCAAATATACACAAGAAAATATGCTTAACATCATTTCACTGGGGATATACAAGGTAAAACCACAATGAAGCCACTAGTTACTTACTAGGAAGGCTAAAATTTGAAACCAAAAAACATATACATAGCAAGCATGGGCAAAGATATGGAGCTGCTAGGACTTTCATGCATGTATGGTGCAATGCCAAATGGTACAGCTACTTGGAAAAGCATTTGGCCATTTCTTATAAAGATAAACATTCATTTACCATTCTACCAGCAGTTGCATTCCTAAGTATTTACCCAGATGAAATAAAAATTTATGTTCACGCAAAACCATGTTCATGAATGTTTAGAACAATCTTACTCGTAATTGCTCAAAACTGGAAACAACCCAAATATTCTTCAACTATATAGCAGAAAAACAAACTGTGGTACATCTATGCCTTGGGATACTGTTTTATAACAAGGAATAAACTGCCAACAGGCACAGAACATAGGTGAATCTCAAATATGTTAAGGTAAATGAAAGTAACCAGTTCCCCAAATCTACATACTGTATCATTCTATTAATATGACACTCTTGAAAAGGCAAAACTATAGACACAGAAGAGAGATCAGTGATTGCCAGAGAATGAGTGTGGGGCATTCTGTCTGCCAAAAAAAACTCAGGAGAATTTTTTTAGAATGATGAAACTACTCTGTATCTTTATTATGGAGATGGTTGTATATATGGAGATGTATGTGTTTGTCACGTCTTATAGAACGGCACACTAAAAAGTTCACTTTACTGTGATAAATTCTACCTCACTTAAAAATGAAGAAAGGCGATGTATCATCTGAATTTCAAGTGTAAGACTGTATTAATTATTAAGTAGAGTCTTGAAAGTGCTCATTTTCTTTTCACTTTCTTCTGGACCAATAACACAGCCTGGTGTAAGCAGGCATTGGGCATTGCATTGAAAATTGGGGTCACAGACATCCCTCCCCCCCTTCCTGTGACAGCCCTTCATAAACCATACGCTGTAGAATAAATTAGCAGATGTGAATTAATGATTGACCTTCACTCATCCAACCCAGGGCCTAAGGAAGAGGCAGGCTATGCAACATCCACCAGGAAGTGGAGGCATCTCAGAAAGCCGGCTAGGAACCTGACTTGGCGTTGGGCTGAGACCACAGCTCAGGCTGAATGTTTAGAATTCTGGAAAACAGTAGTCAAGGCCCCCACTTAGAGAGATGCCACGGGTGAGGTAGGTTTAATGGCATGTATCCCTTTTAAAGCTGTTTCAGTGCTAATAAATAAGGAAGTAATAGAAATAATATTAGTAGCAATTGCTGGCATTAACTGAGCATTTACATCCCTCTACTTTACACATGTGATGTTACTGAAGCCTCATGGTCACCCTGTGAGAGGGATGTGAGTATAATGTACTGCTTACAAATAAGGGAATTAAGCCATAGGGAAGTTACAGAGGTGTCCCCAAATCGCAGTTAGTGTAGGACAGAGCCAGTATTTGATCCTGGTCCCTGAATCTGGTCCTTTTAAACAAGGGAGGAAAAATAAGAAAGTCAGTTTTGTCTACTCATGTTTTAAATTCTTTTAAACTGTTCTTGGAAGTGCCTGAAAAGCAAGTGTAGCCAACACTAATGGCTCCCAACCCTTATTATTAATGTCATATAGATACATATGTAAACTTTAATTTAAAATAACTCCCTTGCCTTCCTGCTCTTTGTTTCTGTTCATTTCCACCCATGCACCAAGCAAATGGTATACCGGGCTGTGGAGCTAACACTTGCATCTTAAGATCTCACAACCCCTCTATTTATCAGGCAACAATGTTACCAAAAATAATTGCAGGCACAACTAAAGAGAGGGAAGCAAGAGGTGGGGGAGAATCTGTCAATGTTTGCTGGTGGAAAGCTTTAACTTTCTGGAGTCACATCTTCGAGACATTTGGAATAAGTAAGCACCCATTGCGCCATCATACAGGAGACTACAGAACTTGGATTGAGGCCAAGAGTGGGAGATGGTGCAGGGTTTCAGTCCTGCGTCACCAGCATGTGGCACTGTGCAGCAGCAGCTGTGCCAGGGAGAGAAGAAAAATGTGGGCCTCACCATGTCCTAAGGCACCTGCCAGAAAGCTGCGGGCCCTCAGGTCAAAGTCCTCAAAGGGCTCTTTCTTTTCCACACTGCTCTTAGGTTCCTGGGATTGACACTGGGTGTCCCCCACAGGCCTTTCAGACGGCCAGCAGGATTGGCAGAAATGGTGATGTGCTTCTCCTTACACTCCGAGGGGACAAGTGCAAGGAAAGGTGACAAAGGGTAGAGCAATCTTTTAGAGGCCCTGTCTCACCCTCCAAGTTTGCAGACTGCCATCAGCACTGATGAACTAATGAACCACAAGAATATGTTGTGTGTGGCTTTTATGCAGGCAGTTCTCAAACGACACAGAAGAGTGGGGCCTGCAGGGTGGCCCTGCCTCTTCCAGGTACAGCTTCAGTGATTTTTATCTCAGCTTGGAACACAAAGTGTGTTCTGATACTAATACTGATAAAAGCATAAAGGCTGGCGCCATCTGCCATGGCAACTATCAAGATGGAAGATGCTTTTCATCAGCTTTATCTGAACTTTGCATTAATGGGAATTCAGAGACTGTGGGTGCATTTCAAAAAAAAAAAGGACATTAAAATGATAGCACTCCTCTGAATAGAACTAATTCATCAAATATCAACCAATTCTCATCGCCTTTATCTCTCTTGTAAGAAAAATAAGAGGGAAAGAATCTTGCTCTGCTCTTTGTAGCTGTTGTTTGGTTTCAGTTTCCTTGTCCGCCGCGTCACTGTCCAGTGGCTGTATCCAGACCACTGCTGGCTGTTCTGGCCTGGGGAGTAGCAACAGAGGGCCTGCCGCCTCGAGGCAGAGCTGCCAGCGCTGGAGGACTTAAATAAGCAGCCTCGCAGGGCAGGGCGAGAGACCAAGTAGTGAGGGAATGTTCAGAGCCTACTGCAGGCATTTTTCAAATTAAAGAAAAAAGAAGGGAGAGAGAAAAGAGGAAATAATGTTCCATAGGAGTCCTGAAAGTGGATTGCACATATATATATGTTTGAAATTTATACTTTAAAGCAGGGCTGCCTTTCTGTTACTCAATAGCCACAGTAGAACAGGACAATTCAGAATAGCCAGAAAAGATGCTAATTACATTCAGCTCAAGAGCTTAGTTGAGTAGGAAAACATACAGATATATAAATATGTGATGGCACTGCAGGATGTGTGCATGCTAGGGTCAGCCTTCTCTGGTTTATTATGTATTATTTTCCACAGGATGCTTTCTCTTCTTTTTAGCTATTAGTTGCTTATTTTTTTGTCGACGTATCTGTGAATCTGAAAATGTATTGATTTGAGAAAGTACTCATGCTTGTCCTGTAAGATACGAATTTCAAATGTGTGAATAAATATATTTTACATTTATATATATGTTCATTTCTATGCTTTATGTGTATGTGAACATAGGAAAGCATAGAAATATTTGTACATATACATAGACACACACACACAATGACCATTTATGTATGCGTGCATGTTCTCACACAGCATAGTAATAAAATGAACAGGAGCAGGTAAATTAGAAAGGAGTGGACACATGATGGACATCATATAAACATTTACAGTCAAAAGTCTTTACAGCTGCACAAATGACTACCAGGACTTGAAAAGAACCCTTTGAAAAGATTTTTTTTTCACCCTGGAGAGTAAAATAGAGGTAAATCAAAACCAGAGATGAATAGAAAAAACTAGAAGGTAGCACCATGGAAGGGCTACGGTCTCTTTGATGAAACTTGAGCTGGACCACTGACCTCCTTCTGGCTCAGGGGCTCGGGAAGTCACTGCGAAGAGCATGTCAAGACCGCCCAGCTGGGCAGAGTAATCCGGCTTCAGCGAGCCGCGCGCGGTGCTCTGGGAGAAGCCTCGCTTCCTGGGCACAACCAGGCTGATGGCGGGTTTTTCCCTCAATGTGACCACAGGAATATTTTTCCCCTGTAATCTCTCTACAAGAGATTCATTTTCAGATACGTTTTCAGTTTTTTTATAAGAAGGAAGGAAGGAAGAACAGAAGGAAGGAAGGAAGGAAGGAAGGAAGGAAGGAAGGAAGGAAGGAAGGAAGGAAGGAAGGAAGGAAGGAAGGAAGGAAGGAAGGAAGGAAGGAAGGAAGGAAGGAAGGAAGGAAGGAAGGAAGGAAGGAAGGAGGAAGGAAGGAGGGAAGGAGGGAAGGAGGGAAGGAGGGAAGGAGGGAAGGAGGGAAGGAGGGAAGGACGGAGGGGGGAGGGAGGGAGGGAAGGAAGGAAGGAGGGAGGGAAGGAGGGAGGGGGGAAAGGAGGGAAGGAAGGAAGGAGGGAGGGAGGAATGAGGAAGAAGGGAAAAGAAGGAAACCATTCTCGCGTCTGGCTGCCTGCTGGTGTGCTCTGCACCGGGCCCCAAGGCATTAGAGGGTGCAATACATATGAAGAAGGGGCTACGTACGGCTTCAAGAAGCCTCAGGGAGCAGAGTTTTGTATTAATTTTTAATCTAGCTAATTGCCTACTTTTCAAGAAAAGGGGAAAAGGTGGGCTATATTTTAAGAAACAAACAATTCCATTTCACACACCTTCATATGCCTATCAATGTTTCATTTAATCATTTATAACTTTCCTGGGCTAAGAAGCTACCCTCATCTCCCTCCACAGGTTCTCAGTGTGAGGCATTAATTTAGAGGGCCAAACTTCATGTTATTAATAAGGAAAAGCAAATTTCAAAGAAACTTTTTATTATATATAAATAAATAACTACTTAATCCTAACAACTAAATAAACAGGTTATGTTTATAAAAGGACAAAAAAGGTAATGTCACCAAGAGGAAGGGCTGTCCCACACCAGAAGCAAATCTCTAGCAATGGGACATAAATACAAACCTCACCAAACTAGGTGACTAACAAAAAGGCAGGCTGGAAGGATGGAGCCGTAAAAGACAGTGATAAGAAAATGCCTTCAGGGGCAGAAAGTATCCGGAGAAGTTTCAAATCATAGCTTTAACGCTAGCTGTGTCTTCTTGTACAGGTTATCTATTTTCTCTGATCCTTGATATCTCTTTTAAAATCAGCATTGAATTTTAGTCATTTCTGGAGTTTTAAAATAAAATGTGAAAAATTAATGTAAGGTCTAATGTAGATGTGCCAACTTTTGATTTTATCCAGTAAAGAGAACAAAAGATGGTCATAATTATAGCCAACACTTCGTTAAAGATAGCAAATGGTAAACCCCTGAAAAGGAAGCATAATATCAAATAGAGAACAGCCCTTGAATTTGAAGAACCTTAGTTTTAGGGAAACCTCTTTACCCTCACTTTTCTTATTGTGCCATGGACCAGTGAGAATTTTGTCTCAGGCTGGTCTCCACCCATGTGCGGGCAGTGGAGAATCAGTGGAAGTGATGTTCCCTTTGACTGCTTATGATTCTAAAACTTGATGTCCTTTCTGAACTCATACCACAAGTGAAATACCAACCAATCAACCTGAGCTCTGATGCTCTGCTGATGAGCAGTGAGCTGTGTTACATTACATCAGAAGGCAGCCTTCAGAAGGACATAAATAAAAAAGAACCTCTTCAACCTGTACAATAAATATATCTCTGGAGAATTTCATATAAACCGTTTTTTTTGTTATACCAATAAGGAATTCTTTATCCAAATTGATCTTAGGAAACCCTTACTTAAAAAAAGAAGAATTATATTCATAAAGTAAATAATAACCTATTACTATGTCTTCTGTGTAAATCTGCATTTTTACACATATTGGAGTTACTTAAGCAAGGTCTTCACGGATCATAAAAGATAATCTGATAAAGGTCAGTGAAGTGCTATGAATTTATTTACACTGAAGCTCTCACTTAATTTCCCATGAACACATACCATGAACAGACTATAAGTCTTTTCAAAACAATAATATAAGTATTCCAAAGAATAGGCAAAAGCATAGAACTTAGAAAAATAAGAACTAAAGTAACTAATATACATTGACTGTATATTATATATCAGGCACTTTATATGTATCATCTCACTGAATCTTCAGATACTCCTCTGAAATAGATTCTGTTATTCCCTCATTTTATACACGATGAAAGTGAGGCCTGGAGAGGGTACACAGCTCGCTTACATCTGGGAGTCTAGGAAGTGGTGGGGCCAGAGCGGAAACCAGGGTCTGAGCCCAGAAGGGAGGTCTTACTCACTCTGCTCTCCAACTGTGAAGCCCTTTCTGTAACAACACCTTGGAAGGGTAGCAACATGGATCAGTGGGGCAATTTTTCCCTGGACATGATTTCATGAAGGTACCGTCACTATTAACCATCAGCCCCCATAGAGCAATAAAGACGGCAGTGTGATCACATTCACCTGCCTTTCCCACATTGTTGAATGAATTTAGTAGTTCTCAAATTCCTGTATATAATAATCACCTGAGGCACTTGCTAAAAGTGCAAATAGCCAGGCCCCATCACTAGAACTTTGGATTTGTAGTGGAAATGGTATGTGGCAATCCCGTTTGCCAGGGAAAGTTCATGCTTGATTCTCAGCCCTCCTTTTCCCTTGCGGTGATAAGCGACATTTCAAATGGCAGACTTGTCTTCAGCTGACCCCATTCATTGACCTACCTAATTTTTCAAATACTCCTTGGGTTATTTCAATGTAGATGTTCTCTTGAACTCACTTAGAGACACCCTGAATTGGATGATGTCTAAGTTTCCTTCCAGCTCCAGCTCTTTGAATTTTCCTTGTAAGTAATGTCTCAACCTTATCTTCCTCTGTAATTATCATAATAGTGGGGTTTGCCGACATACTATAAATAGAGTGCTGTGTATACAGTGATAAAGAAAAAGAAGATATAACTAGCTCTCATCTCTATGTCTCATTCATTCTTTCATTCATTCATCATCTATGTATTATTTAATCAATATATGTCAATTAGTGAGTTAAGTGTTGGGGAGTCAACAATAAATGAAACAAATGTCATTCTTGCCCTCATGGACCTGACAGTCTATGGGTAATACCTGCATTGAAAAGCTGTTAGGCATCTGACAAGCTTATAAAGTGTAAACAGAGGTTGCAAAGTAGCACATGACAGGGAATATATACCTATATTAGACAGGTTAATTTAGGATTTGCTGTAGTAACAAAGTAACTGCCAAAACTCATCAGAAGGAAGATTTCTTTCTTACCTGTGCTCCTTCTTCTGCTCTTGCCTTGAAGGCCTCCAGCAACTTGACCTGGACTTGCCTGTTTGAAAGTGATCCTACACCATTTCTCTCCCTTCTTGTCAGCCACATTGTCCAATATGGTTGCCACCTTCCACACATGAGAAACAAATATTTAAAATGATGTGACTCAGGAACCAAGTTTTACAATTTTATTCAATTTAAATCAAGTTGGAATGGAATCAGCAAATGTGCCTAGTAGCTAGTATAATGCGCAGCAGAGATCTAGAGCCTTAACCTAAAATGGCTGTTGACTATACCTCACAAATACCACATGCATGTGTCTATTCCTTAAGAATACTACATATAGGATCCATCATTTATAAGAAATTTCATCTTTCAGCCAAGGTATGTGAAAAGATATTTTGGATGGTTTGTTCTGTAAAACTGACTTCCAAATGTGAACCAGCAATTACTTCCCACTTGATAGTCACACAATAAGATCTTCCTGGAAACAAGTTCACCTTAGTCCAGGACTGCAAACCCAAATATCTAAGGGAGCAAAGCAGGTAAAATAAATGAGTGGAGCCTGCATTTGCATGTTACATCTGTAGAAATAGTGTTCCTTTCCACAAAGACATATGCTCTCTGACATTTTTCTTGAGACATGGACCTCTCTGCCTAGTTATCCTTTTCCCACCCTCTCTTCTAGCCTTATATTCCTTCACCTAGCCTTAGCCCCTCTTATACAGAATGCAAAAGGAAAGAAAGCTTCAACAAAGTTCAGGGATACTGAGGAAGAAGTAGTCGGTATTTGGCTGGAGTCAGAAATACATTAGCAGGATAGAATTTTAAGGCTAAATGTGACCTTTGAAGTCAGCAAATCTAAGGACTTGGAAAAGCCACCTAACTTTATCATATATTTCAGTTTCTCCTCCATAAAATGGGATTATTTGTCTTTTTACCATACTCAACTGAAGTCATAGGACTAGCTAGTCCAAGATCTGAAGCTAGAACCCCAAATAACATGGTAGGTTTCCTTTTCATTAATCCCTTATTCAAGTTCCTTGCAATGATTAGATGAAATTGGATGTGTGGACATGCTTTTCAAACTATAGATTTCTATACCATTATTTGTTGTATTGTTCCTGCTTATCTAAACCACCACACACAGAGCCCTACTTTTGCTCCAAAGTGCAATAAAAAAATAGTTTCAGAGTATTTATAATTATAACTTGGATGTTCCAAACTCTGCCAGCTTGAAACTCTCATATAAGTTTCTTGCATCAGTTAGGAATTATTTTTAGCTGCTAATAACAGAAACTGGCTATCACAGGGGCTTCAATGAGAAAGAAAATTATCTGCTCATTAAAATAAAATCCAGAGGTGTACAGTCCAGGACTGGGGAGGAGGCCACCAGCATATCATTTGTTTAGTCAACAATGAATAATCTTCCCCATTTTAGAAGGCAGAAACTATTTGAGATTTTTAGAGCAAGTTTTCTAATTTTGAAAAAAGTCATAAAATCCTGTCTCTGCCTGGCATGGGAAGTTATGAAAACTTCTGCTTTCTGGACATAGACCTACCAATGGTGACTTAGAATAACAGAGGAAGATTATACCATATCCCATAAACAATATAACCATAATCCAACCATCTATATACAATGCAACACCACTGCATATAAATTTTTTACAATGTTTCTAGTTGCCTAATGATAGGTTTCTGCATGAGAAATACAGGCTGCAGACATGTACTGGCAAAATGCCCTCCAGAAAGGTTGGAAGCACTTTCATTATCACTAGAGGGATGAGAGCTTTTCTCACCACAAAATCACCAGTCAAGTATATATCCTACTTTTTTCCTCCAAAAATAGGGAATGAGATGAGAGGAAAGCTATAAAATTAGCATTCAAATATTTTATTTTTCACCCTTTGAATCATGACTGGGCAGCTATGAAATGCAGTTCAATAAGTGTGACCAATTACAGAAGTTGCTGCAGGAATAGCTCCATTTAGGATGCCATAAATACAACCCATAAAATGGATGTCATCAATAAGAAAAGAAAATCACTGAAATCAAGATAAGTTCATCAAAGGACAGCCTGACTGGCATAAAGGGGGTCTCAGCTATGTGTGATCTTCAAAATCCTAAGTCATTTGATATCTATCCCCACTTTTCTGTCAGCACACACACACACACATGCATGCACACACACTCAAAATCCCTTAGGAGTCATTGGATAAAAGGGTAAGTTTTTGCTAACCACGTATTTATAATAGTTTCAATTTTGTTTTAAAAAATATACTAACAATGTGCTAACCAAATTACTGCAAGTCATTAGATTTTATCTACTGAGATCAAACTGGCAGATTAGCTGACTGTCATTGATAAAGCAACTCCAAATTCCCTGTTGATTTGGCACTTCTAGAATGCACATACATGTCTAAATTGAATACAGTTATTCCCAACATGCATGGTTTTAAACAAACATTTACATTTTCCTGTTATTACTTGAATATATTCAACAGAAGCATAGGTTTGGTATAATAGTTTGTGATTAGGTGAAGTTATCCATGTAAAATTAGTAAGAGAAATTGAACTTTATTTAGTAATTTAAAGAAATGGAGAAATGAGATTTGGGAGGTGTTAGGAAGATGTTCGAACATAAAGATTACTGGGAAGACGGAGAAGGGAGCAAACGTATGAAAGAGGCCCAAATCCAGCAGAGGAAGGTGCGTGACAAGATGTCAGAGACATGGCATAAGATTACTTCCTGCAGGCAAATCCAGTTCAAGTTGCTGGAGGCTTCCAACAGCAAGAGTGGAAGATTTATTTGATTAGAGTCATGAAGAGCCACTGGAATACTCAGTCACTGAATACCAAGATCCCAGTGCTAGGCATGAGAATTATTTTGGCAACCATGTGCTGATTAATTTGGAGTGGTTAGAGATAGTGTGTTGGAGTCAAGAAAGAAGAATGTTCTGGTAACCCAACAAGTAAACCAGAAGCTGGGCACAGTATAGAGTCACAGAGAAGACTTGGAGACTCCAGGTGCATCAGAAAAGGACATATCACAGCAGCTCACAGAATGGGTCTGTTGGGGGCATTGTTCGTTCCTGGCAATGGAACCACCATGGCAGTGGCCTTCTTTGAGTATGGCTGTTACTTCCATTGCACCCAGAAAACTTTAGCAATTTGCCTCCTACTTCCCCTCATGAGTTGATTAGGGCTGCCTCATGTCTGAATGTCTCCAAACACTTCTTGAGCTGGCCTGGTTTCTTAGTGTAAGCAGTTGCCTTGCACAGGTGACTATTTGTGACTAAGGACAGAAACGAGATGAAGATCACCCTGAAGTTTGAGGCATAATGGGTCATTGGGTAATAAAAATAGCGTAGGAAGAGAAAGCAATAGGGGAAAATTCCAGCAGCTGAAGAGTAGGAAATGGAGTTGTGGCTGCACAGGCACAGAATGCAGGTCAACGACAATTACTGTGTTATAATGGAGGGGGCTGGAGGACAGGCTCCATTTGGAATGCAGTGAGAGCAGTCCTACAAGACGGATCGCATTAATATGAAAAGAATATTATTGAAATCAAGAAGGTACAACAGAGGGCAACCAGAATGATACAAGGACTCAAGGACCTTAATTATTTACAAAGGTTGGAAACATAGTTGCTCTACTTTCCTCTGTGAAAAAAGAAAATGTAAAGGGAATTCACCAAGAATGTCCTCAATTCCAAGGTAGCAGAATAGAGGGAGGTTCGCAAGAACTAAATGCCACAGAGAAAGAAAAAAAGGGGCATGTGCTTAAGCCCAGAAAGAATATGGTATTAAATATGTTTTAATGGGATTTCTTTACAAAGACAGGGGGTACATTCACAGTGTAAACTACTCTGCTCAGATTACTAATGCATATGTACTGTCCATATGCAAATGTATATTTATACAAATACTATATATTTTAAGGAGATAAGCATTACAAAGGAAAGTAATTATGGGGAGGCACAATTGCAGACTCAGCTTGACTTACAGAGATTTCCTGTTCTAAAATTTTTTTTCCATTACCCTTCCATGTAATTTTCAATGTTTTGAGTGCCCATTGGCAATATAGACTGAACACTAAAACAATCTAGAATGATATTCATATGAAACAGACAGGAAAATAAATCTGATCTTGAGCTGTCAAATCACCCCTTGAAACAGCCATATTGACGCTCAGCTAAGGAATCTCTGAAGAATGTCTTCTGAGGAAGAAACCACAGAAGCACTGAAAATCCATTTTACCCCAACCATGAGGTACTAAACTCAGAATGGACTTTGGGATTTTCAATCTATGTTATTTGGCTCCACATGTTAGAAAGATTCAGAGCAGATGCAGCCTGGAGTGGTGAGGAACTCCTTAAGAACAGGGTCACAGAGTGGGCCTTGAACAATGGGAGAAACAGAGAGAAAGGGCACCCTACCCCCGCTGTGTGGTTAGCTAGGACAAGAGGTAAACCGTTGCCAAACCGGGCTGGGAAAGTCTGAATTAGGTTTGAAAAGAGCCACTGGTACAGGACCCTGTTATGTATATTTCCCTCACGATGATCCTTTGTGATGGGAAGGGGGAAAATAGGTTTCAAAACACTGACTCTGGCCTCCTGAACTTTTGGAGGGAAATTTGGTGTCATTCACAGTGGAGAGAGGGCCAAGTTTTAAACTAGTCCTTTCCACTTCTGCCCTGGATTCCAGCTGACCCACATTAGAGCAGGGGTGGTCATTTCAAAATGTATAGGAGGGCTTTGTGCCATCCAAGCCATGCTGCTCAGCACAGTAGCCCCTGGTCATATATGGCGATAGAGCATTTGAATTACGGTGTACTGTCAGGATGAATACATGTCAATTTTGTATGAAAATAACAAAGAACGTGAAATACTCCATTATTTATGTTGGTTACATATTGATAATGCTTTGCATGTTTTTGGTTAACTGCAGCATATCATTAACATTAATTTCACTTATTTCCTTATACTTTTTTAGTGTAGCTACTAGAAATTTTTAAATTATTTATGTGGCTCATGTTATAGTTTTACTGGTCATATTAGTCTGCTAGGGCTACCCTAACAAAGTACAGCAGACTGGGTGGCTTTAACAGCAGAAATGTATTGTCTCACAATTCTGGAAGCTGGAAGTTCAAGTTCCAGGTCAGTTTCTTCTGAGGCCTCTCTCCTTAGCAGGTAGACAGCTGTCTCCCTCCGTGTCATCACATGGTCTTCTCTGAGTGTGTCTGTGTCCAGCTCTTCTCGTAAGGACACCATATAAATTAAGTCCCACCTTAATGACTTCATTTAAACTTAATTTATGTCTTAAAGACTTTATCTCCAAGCAGAGTCACATTTGTAGGCTCTAGGGCCTGGGACTTCAACATAGGAATTTTGGAGGACACAATTCAGCCCATGTGAAAAGGGGGAGGGCTGGAGGAGATGTCCTCTGAGCGTGATGTGATACTTGGTGAACTGCTTTACCTGTGTTCTGTGGACCTGAGGCAAGAGTCAAGAGAAAGCAGAATTCCTTACTAGGCTTAACAAAACAGGGAGTCCAGGGCAGAGAAAAAGAGGAGAAAAGCTGGACTGACAAACGTGAATGAGCAGGGACGCAGGAGAAAAGACCAGTGAGGTCACTGAGACCAGGACGTCGGAAAAGGAAAGTTGTTAGTGCTAAGTTTTGTGTGGCAAGAATTCTGAGAGAATCTTAAGAACAAGTGCATCATCTGATATTGGACTTAGTGAGCCTGCTTTGCAAGGGAGTCTTTGTATGACCAGCAAAAGACAGCAGCTGCTATGGCAGCTGTACAAGCACCACACACCACACGCCACACACAACTGCTCTGTGTAAGTAGTTGCCTTGAGGAACCAAAGCCAAAGGAACAGCACGGGTTAGAGTTGGGAGAGCAGCTGCAGAGGGGAAGATGTGAAGGGACTCAGGAATCCATTGGGGAAAAGAACTGGGGAAACTGGGGCCCGACTGGAAGAAAGGCAGATTGGCTGAGTCCTCCACTGATGCTGGCCCGAAGCTTGTGAGGATTGAGTTCGTGGTCTTCAGACATGATGCATTCATACCTGAATCACATTTACCAGAGGTGTATACACGGTTTTCTACTTTACCTCACCTGTGTGCATTATCTCACTGATTTCCAAAACAGACATGTGAAGCAGACAGCTACATTGCACCACTTACATTCTCATTTTATGTAGGAGAAAGCTGAGGCTCTGAGGATTTGCATGTTTTAGTTGGGAACCAAAACGCCAGATCTGTTCAGTGCTTTGTCAGCCTTCCCACAGCCCTCTACCACCCCACCCTAAACAACAGTGTCACACACACACACACACACACACACACACACACACACACACACACACACCTGTACATGTGTGGACTGGTCTCACAAAGCTCAGTTTTAGGTTAGAATCCCTCACTATCCTGTCATTTTCCCTTGTAAATTAGTGTATTATGTCATTCTAAACACTTCTGGTAGAGTAACAATATGCATGCTAGGAAATTGTCCAGGAAATACACATCAAATTGAAAAAATATGTTTAAAAAATACAGCTACATATGTCTCTACTGGTATTTGAGTAGAACTATGGCCTGCCTCAGGTGAACTACCTAGGCAGCTTAGAGCCATTGTCTTTTTTGTGATGTTTGCTCAGGGCAAAAGACAGAAAATTGAAGGTTGATTGGATTAAAGTGTGTCAAGAAGAAAAGAGGATGTCTTATACGTTTTCTTCATCTATCAGCGTGAAAATGAAAACATATGAAATGAGTGAAAAGGGCTTTTCATTCAGTGATAGATAAAAAAAAGTCATAAATATAGCTCATATTTTTTTACTTGATATATTACAACTTTCCTCCCAACAAGACATTCATAAGTCCCCTCCCTGACCCAAGGAATGGCGCCATGAGTTGCACATGGAGTGATGGAGATCTTATCTTTATGTCTTTTTATGGGTGTTCAATTTTGTTTTTTAGTCTGTAAGTTATACATGGTCACAAGGGTGGTACGCTAATACTATTTCTAGAGCAACCATCACTAAGAAACGACATAAAGTATCTATCCACATCTTTTTTCCTTAATTTTTTTTAGCCAAATGTTTAGTGGTTTGGGTGAAGAGACAAGTTCTAGAAAAATTCTAGGAAAAAAGAGTTACATATTTCACTCAAGATCACAGGCAGTTTCCACAGGTATCCAGAAGAAAAATGTGGGACATTTCCGAGGAGCCCCCAGGTCAGCTTGCTCTAGTTCTTGCTACTCAGAGTTGATTCTCAGACCAGCAGCATCAGCATCTTAGAAACGAGGTCCTCGGGTCCCATATTAGACCTCCTGATTCCAAATTGGCACTTTAAAACATCCCCACTGATAATACTTGAAAGTTTGAGAAGTACTGCTCTAGATTATTCTCAGATACAGCACCTAAATTCTGAAAAAGCAAAATTTTAACCCAGCACTGTAGTGGCATTTGGGGTTGAAAATCATAGACTCTTCTACAAGAACTTCAGGACCCATATAGCAAACATCTGTGACCCACCACAAAGCTGGGGGGAATCACAGCAGTCTGAAAAACATCACCTGTCCCATTTCAGTGATGGTTGAAATTTCACAAAAGACTCCCAGACTACTTCCCAGGGACAGCCCCAGATAACAAATGGCTCACCTAGCTTTGTGGCTCAAAGCCGGAAGAGAACCAGACTAGCATGGTTGTGTCATTGGAGAGGAGTCTGAGAAAAAATGTGGGGGGCTCAGAATAGGGACAGGAGTGAGGGGAGAGCAGAAATAGAACACGAGAAAAGGCAACCAGGGATGAGAAGAGAAGACAGCGACAAAGCAGAAGGGAGCAAAGATGACTCTGAGCCTAATTGAATGCCATGGGACCTCCTTGGTCTGTATGACATCACATCCCGAATAATAAAACTTCCTTGGCTCTCCTAGAAGAGATGACACAACGTGACGTGAGTCACCAGCCCACCCTACAAAATCCTGCCATTTCCTGCCAGCTTTCAGGGCCAGAGGACTCACCCTCAGGCTATGAGTCCCATCAACATTTCCATGTCAATTCCAAAGCGGCATTTGTGGGAGGAAAAGAGACAACTGCTCCATATACTTCAAAAAATAATAATAATAATCAGCTAAAGGTCTTTGACCTGTTAACAACATACTAACAAACTCTGAGCTTGCTGTTATTGCAAGAAATAATGCTGGGGCCATAACAGAAACTGTAGATTGATTGATTTTTTTAATATAATATTATTCATGGGGATGCTGGCTTTTCTACGGCGGTGACACCTGCCAGTGCCATTATAGTTACAAGGCCTGTTGGAGAGGCTGTAAGGGTGAAGGCTTATTTCTACCACAAATGCATGTTGGGGCAGGTGGTAAGTATCCCAACAATTTCTTGTTATACTAGGCTCAGTCAAGTCTGGCCCATGTTGTTAAGTCTCATAGATGATATTTGCACACAGAAAATTTTTAAGTAAATATTATGCCAAAATCTACATCATTAATTAGGTTGTGAAGGAAATATTATCTGAGTCAATCCTTAAATTAATCACTAACTCACATCAAGAATGTGAATAAAGGTTGCTTAAAGCTCATATTATGAACACAATTCAGTTGTAAAGCTCAATATTAAAACTATATTGTAAAATATATACACTTGATTGCTATAAAAGTACTTATCTCAAAAAACAACTCAGCACATAAATTTTCATTTACTCAAAGACAATAAAAGAATATTATCACACAGTTCATTGTTCTATCAGTCAAGAAATAATTGTTAAGCTCTTATTATGTGCTTAACAATCATACCATTTATATCCCAGTTTCCCAAACTCAAATATATACTGTAAAATATTTATATGTATTATCGGTAGTAAATACAGATTCTACTTTCCCATATCAACACCTCAAAATGGGTTTTTCTTTGGAAGGTGAGGTCTCTGTCCTACACCAAGCAATCTACACCAAGTGGTTGCAAGCACAGGCATGATATAAGACACACTTGGGTTCCTGTCCTTTCTTTATCTCAGAACCTTTCCAACTGTGTGACCGTAGACTGATTAATTAACCTCTCTGTATTTCATATTTCCTCATTAGTTAAATATGAGTAATAATAGCATCTATCACTGTTGTTGTTATAAAGACTAAATGAGATAACAGATGGCTAATTCCAGGGCAGGAGAAAGGAAAGTACAAAATGAGTCTAGATATCTTGTTATTCCAGGAAATACTGATGTGCTTAAAGATGGTGGATACATGTTGCAGTGGACAGAACAGTGTCTCCTAAAGATGTCTGTAACCCAATCCCCATAACTCTGAATATGTTACTTTGCATGGCAAAGGGTAATTAAGGTTGCAGATAGAATTACTATTGCTTGTCAACTGACTTTAAAATAAGGAGTATATCCTGGATTATCCAGGTAGGCCCAATGTCATCAAAAGGGTCCTTAAAAGAGGAAAAGGGAGGCAAAATAGGAATAAGAGTTAGAGACTTGATGCTAGCTTGCTGGGTGTGGAGATAGAGGGATGAGGCCAGAGTCTAAGGGGTATGGGTGGCCCAGAAGCTAGAAAAAGCAAGGAAACAGATTTTCCTCTAGAGGCTACAGAAAGACCCTGTAATACCTTCCTTTTTAGCCCAATGAAGCCAATATCCAAATTCTGAGCTATAAGATAATAAACTTTAGAGCTATAAGATAATAAACTTGTGCAGGTTAAGCCACTAAAGTCATGGTAGTGAGACAACAGGAAACTAATGGACATATCAGGAAAACAGGATCCATCTTGCACATATACCAAGAATGATATAGCAACTGTTAACATCTGGGCGATCTGGGTGGAGGGTATAAGGAAATTCTTTGTACTGAATGCAATTTTCACAACATGTCTGAAATTATGTCAAAACAGTTTTAAGAAAGAAAAAAAGATCTGCATAGGGAGCAATCGTATCTCCAGCATCCTCTCCTATTGCACACAGCCAGGCAACTAACTGTCCCTCCTTGACCTACAAAGGGATCAGAGTCTCAGTCTTTTAAGAGGCACTAACCTGGGTCCAACAGGCAAGCAGAGGGATGAGGAGAGGTATGGCACTGGGAACTGGAGATCAGTAGAAAGCCTACCTACCAAATAGTGGGATCCCTCCACTAATCTCTAAAACACAGGCAGCCAGTTTGATTCCCTGACTTCAACCCATGCAGATAGTCAGGGGTCCCCCAGTGAAAGAGCAAGACTGCTGTTCAGTGAAGACTACAGGTCTATGAGATTCATATATGCACAGTATGGTAGGCAGAATAATGGTTCCTCAAAGATGTCCAGAGCCTAATCCCAGGAACCTCTGGATGCATTAGGTTATACAGCAAAGAAGAATTAAGGCCACAGATGGAATTAAAGTTGCTCATCAGTCAAATCTAAAGTAGAGAGATTGTCCTGGATTATCCATGTGAGCCCAATGTGACCTTAAAAAAAAAAATACAGAAGCAACAGAGGGAAATGTGACTGAAAGAAAATGAGTGATCTGATGAGAAGGACTCAATTACTTTGTTGGCTTTGGATATGGAGGATGGGCTGTGGCCAGGGAGTTCAGGCAGCCTCCAGAAATGAGAAAAGTCCAACAAACAGATTCTGTCCTGGAGCTCCAAGAAAGGCAGCCCTGCCAACACCATGATTTTAGTCCAGTGAGACCCAAGTGGCACTTCTAACCTGAAGAAGTATAAGGTAATAAATCTGTATTTTTTGAGGCCTTACATCTTTGGTAATTTGTTAGGGCAGAAAAGCAATATACATGGCTTCCAACTGACTTATAATAGGCTTTATCTTATTTCAGTAGACTTCATTTTCAATGTGAATGGACAACCAAGAACTACATTTGAGAAGTGCTTCTAACATGGAAGACAGATATGGAAACAAACAAACAATGGAAGAAGCATAAAAAATGCAGGAAGAAATATTCCCAGAGGAATAAGTAGAGATAATGCATCCATGAAACAAAGGCAAGGAGCTATTTATTTATTGTATTCATCTAATATTTATATAGAACTCATTATGTGCCAGGTAATATATAAAATGTTCTACTTTTAAACCATTTAACCATCATAACAACCTTATGAGTTAGGTTCTGTTACCCTTGTTTTACATATGAGTAAAACAGGCACAGAGAGATTAAATAATTTGACCAAGATTAAATAATTTGACCACAATGACAACACAGCTGGACTATGAACACAGAGAGATGTTTCCAGAATCACACAAGAATATTTGGGGACTAAAAATATAATAGCACAAATTGGAAAAAAAATTACTGACAAAGTTGAAATATATAGTTGAGGCATTATTTTAGGGAAGAGAAAAATAAAGAGATCAAAAATAGGAAAAGAGATGTAAAAAACCCAGAAGTTTCAACATCATGAGGATGGAATCCTCATGAATGGATTATTGCCCTTATAAGAGACTCCAGAAAGAGCCCTCTTTCTTCGATCTATGAGAACACAATAAGAAGGCAGCCATCTGTCTATGAACCAGGAACAGGCTCTCACCACACAAAGAATCTTCTGATGCCTTGATTTTGGATTTCTCAGCTTCTAGAATTGTTAGGAATAAATATATGTTCCTTATAAGCCACCCAGTCTGTGGCATTTTGTTATAGCAGCCCAAAAAGAAATACTAAGAAATCAAGGTACATTGAAATATCAAGACAACCCATAAAAAGAGATTCTAAAAACTTTCTGAAGGGATGTGAAACATATTATTCAAAGGATTTGCAAAAAAAATGGTGGCATCAGGTTTCTTAATAGCAGCACTAAAAGCTAGAAGACAATGAAGCAATGATTTCAAAATTTCAAGAGAAAATGAGTTCCATACCAGAATTCTATACCCAGCCAAACTATTAGTCAAATATGAGATAGAATAAAGGCATTTTAAGATATATAAGTTCTCAAAAACTTTACCTCCCATGCACCCTTTCTCAGATATCTCATTAGTATATCACCCAACCAAATGAGAACACAAAACAAAAAGGAAAATAGAAATCAGGAAATTGGCAACTCTGAAAGTGATGGTGAAAGGAGGTCCCAAATGGTAGCTGTGCAGTGGCCTATTGAGCAACCCACCCTGCATAAACAGGAAGATTGAGGGTTCTAGTCTCCTAGAAGAACAAAAACTAAAAGTAACTGGCAGGTTACTTCATGTGTTTAATTGAACTGAGAAGAGTGTTACAGTTTTTAGAGTTTGAAGAAAGAATTAGTGATAGTTACATTGAAAGCTAATTTTTAAAAAAGTGAAGCAGTTATTAACTCCAAGAAAAACCAGAAGTTCTATAAAAATTTCAACTGTAAATAATATTTTTAAGTTCATAATAAAGCAAACACTGAAATCAAATTGTTTAAAACCTGTGATATAACAATAATGAAAGGATAGGGAGATGGGAGAGATACCATTGGAAGGCTGAATCCTCTAAGGAGGGGGACTTCAAAGATGGGGGAGAGGTGGGGCAAGAAAATAGATTTTCATTATAAACCTTGTAGTGCAATTTGACTTCTTTTTTTTATTTCTTTTTCCCCTTGTTTCAATTTGTTATACTTTGTACAAGCATCATTTTATAATACAAATTAAACATACATGCCCTGAACAGGATTTGGCTCATAGTATGTACTCAATGAATATTTTATGTTGATATCTATATTGCTGTGATCTTTGTTAAAGCTGCAATACTAAAAGGACAATCGATCCATATTCTGCACAACAGCCCTAAGATAAGCTATTCCATACCTATTTCTTCATTCAAAGACAAAAATGCTAGTGAATCAAATTCTAGATAAGACTAAGATAAATGTAAATATGAAAATGCACTAAAAATATTGGGAGTCTCTTCTCTAAAAACCTAAATGTTCTCTATTAAGCTGTAAGAAAGTTTAGCTAAAGACGCTTTCTATTATGTTGTAACCAAAGTGTTTCAGATCTTATTCTATCTTCATTTATTTATTGTTTTAAAAAATATTAAGTATCTGCTATGTTTTTAAAAATATTAAGTATCTGACACTGTTCTGCCAAAGGATCAAGACACAGAATTCCATACCTTTATGAAACTTACATGTTTTTTGGGGGAAAACAGAAAGAGATTCTGAAGACAGAGAAACAAAATTTCTTAATAAATTGATATGAGGTATGAAAAAATAGAAATTAAAAAATATTTCAAAGATGTTGGCCTGCACAGCTGGAATTATACATTTCCATAACTGATATGGGGAAAGCTATAGGAGGATCAGATTTTTGGTGGGAAGATCAGAGTTAACTTTTGGACTCAAGGTTGATATGACTATTACATATTCAAATGGATTGTCAAGTAGGCCATAGCTCAAATAGGAAATCAGGACCAAAGACAAAATTTTAGAATCGACCTATCAATTAGGGTTTAGTAAAGGACAGAGAAACAACTCAAGACATTTAATGCTGACACAAATTTATTAGAAGGGCTGAAAGGACAAAATTCATGGGCCATCTTTGGATTTTTTACACTGAAGTCCTTTCATTTTAGCTGTAATCCAGAAGTCGAAGCTGCTACCACCACCACCATTACGTGCTACCCACTAACCTGGCAGAGACGTGGAATGTGGAGCCAAGCTGCTGAAACACACACATCAGATGGAGCTGCCATGGAAAAGTGGCCTCGGTCTCCTTGCTAACTTCTACTTTTCAAATGAGTACTGATATTTGGCAGAACCTAAATTGCATCCAAAATCCAAGCAGCAAAAGAGTCTAGGAAATAAATATTTGAGCCTTCAAGTACCTGAAATACAGAGAACATAAACAGTCATATGGATGTCCAAGGACAGTAGATAATATTTAGCATAAATAACCCCAAGAACCATAAGCTCAGAACTGGTCACATATTTGCAAAGTTTCATAAAGGAAAATAATTTGGAATCATCTGATATTATAAAATCTAGCTCCTGATTTTAGTGTCTTGAAGTTGAATATAATAAAATGTTTTCTTGTATAGTTTGTATCAGTTCACGTGAGCCTTAAGAGTTGGCCAGTACAGATATCCTTTTTAACTTATTATGCTATTATCAACCTACAGTAATATATTTTTAGAACACTTAGAAAATTGTTTTCCCATAAGTTTCCTTAACATTATAATTTGATAGTTAAATTAGTCATCAATGCTTTTCAGATATTGTAGATACAGAATTTAAATGTTTACCATAGAATATGATTATGGTTGCTTGATTTTCAATGTCCACTGACTCAGGGTTGAGTTTGGTAGGAAGAGAGTTTGCACAGGCAGAATATGAAAGCCTATAGAAATTTTTGCACTGTAGAGCACATCAATACTCCAACAAATTACTTATATAACAAAGAATTTATTAAGGTGGGGTGACTTCATATCACTCCGTCTGTGTATATTATTAGCTACACTGTGTAGATAAACATGAGTATGAGTGTGTGCCTCTATAGATAAGATAAACATATAGTGTATGGATGAAATATACTATATACAGAGAGTGTAAGATGTTATTGGTATGTAAAATAGAATCCTAAAATTGTGATGCAAATTATATCATAGGAACATTAGGCACCAAATGGTAAACAAACATAAACAAATAAGCTTTAAATCATTCATTTCTGTTTCGAAGAATATTAAATCCAAGCCTTAAAGGCTTCTTATTTCCTTCCCCTTTTTGCAGACTGTCCTTCCTTGTCTACATTTCTTGATAAATGTTGGCTTCCTCAAACATTCTACAGTCATAAAAATCTCAGGGAAACATCTCAACACTTGACAGACCATTCTGAACTTGGCTTGCTTCAGGAGCCATAGGTGCCATCTGTTCACTGTGACTGCTTGGGCATCCTGAGGACTCTTTTCTGCTAGAGGGATGCTATCAAGGACTCATAGCAAAATAGTCAACCTTGGACCTTCCCACATAGCCGGTACTCACAAGGACCTTCAAGTGTCCAGGGATGTCAACAGGGCCTTTTTACATTCTGTCAGCTTTTTTGGGGGAAAGAGATAAGGACCAAATAAGATGACATAAATGGTAGCCCCCTCATTGGACCCTTTAGTCAGGTTCCTCAGGAAACAGGCCTAATACAGAGATGTATGTGCAAGTTTATTGGAGTGAGTTGGGGTGTCAACATCTTTGGGGTCTGAAAGAAGCAAATTAAGAAGAGGGAGAAGGAGGCATCCTACAGTAGGGAAAATGTATTTGTAAATAAATGACATATCCAACAAGGGGTTCACATCCAAAATGTATAAAGAACTCACTTGCCTCAACACCCAAAAAGCAAATAACCCTATTAAAAAATGGGCAGAGAATATGAAGAGACACTTCTCCAGAGAAGAAATTCCGATGGCCAACAGGCACATGAAAAGATGCTCCACATCACTAGTCATCAGGGAAATGCAAATTAAAGCCACATGCGATATCACCTCACACCAGTTAGGATGACCAACATAGAAAAGACTAGGAACAACAAATTCTGGCAAGAATGTGGAGAAAGGGGAACCCTCCTACACTGCTGGTGGGAATGTAAACTAGTTCAACCATTGTGGAAAGCAGTATGGAGGTTCCTCAAAAAACTAAAAATAGAAATACCATGTGACCCAGGAATTCCACTCCTAGGAATTTACCCTAAGAATGCAGGAGCCCAGTTTCAAAAAGACATATGCACCCCTATGTTTACTGCAGCCCTATTTACAATAGCCAAGAAATGGAAGCAACCTAAGTGTCCATCAGGAGATGAATGGATAAAGAAGATGTGGTACATATACATATGGAATATTATTCAGCCATAAGAAGAAAACAATTCCTACCATTTGCAACAACATGGATGGAGTTAGAGGGCATTATGCTCAGTGAAATAAGCCAGGCAGAGAAAGATAAGTATCAAATGATTTAGCTCATCTGTGAAGCTTAAGAACAAAGCAAAAGCTGAAGGAACAGAACAGCAGCAGACTCACAGAACCCAAGAATGGACTAATAGTTGCCAAAGGGAAAGGGACTGGGGAGGATGGGTGGGAAGGGAGGGAGAAGGGGAATAAGGGGCATTATGATTAGCACACACAACATGGGCAGGTGGGGGCACAAATAAAGCTATATAGCACAGAGAAGACAAGTAGTGACTCTATAGCATCTTAGTATGCTGATGGACAGTGACTGCAATGGGGTATGTGGGAGGGACTTGATAATGGGGGTAAACTCGTAACCACAGTGTTGCTCATGTGATTGTATACAAATGGTACCAAAATAAATAAATAAGGAAGAGGGAGAAGGTTAGCTTGATGTGACTGAAGCAGATGCCTTTGCCTGCCCCTCCAGCAGCTTGAGCTAGGGTAGCCCCTCAGAGTTGCCCTATTTGATGTACGGGAACCTGGCCTTTTTGCCCTTGCATCGCCCAGCCTTTGGATGTAGGCCACTTCAGGAGGGAGTGTGACCTGGAGGGAGGGAACTCTCTCTGGCTGAGGGTGTTTCCTGTACAGAGACTTAGCTGTGAGCCACCAGCAGCCACATACCCCAACAGCTGAGGAATGAGTACCTACACCCAAAGGGAGATCTGGGCAGTGCAGTGAGACATCCACTACACATTCCCCCTCTCAGGAATTTCCTTATGTCCCAGAAAGCCAACTCTATATGGAAAGTTCCAACCTGAAGAAGTGACCATTATCTTTAGACAGAGAGGAGTAGAAAGACAGGTATCCTTAGAGGAACCACCAAGTTTCAGTGACCCTCAGATACAGAGCCCATGGGCACAGTTACTATGGAAACTGCTGCAGCAGTTATTAAAATCCATACCAAGTTAAGGAACATCATAGGGTCTATGGGGAGGGTGCTCTAAATGAGTAGAATTTTCCTTAGGGACATGAAATGGGAACTTATGCCAGGATATCCCCAGCAATAATATTTCCTTAAATTTCCATATAGGTGTCCCATCCATGTCCTTGAGCTCACCCCTGATACCACCAGCTGTACCCACATATGTCAACAGCTTCCAGTATCTCTAAACCACCTTCTCTGAATCTCTAGCCCTTGGAATGTTGGGAAGACTGGAATACTCAGGAAGTAGAAATCCCAGGATAGATCCTCAACCAATGAGGGATGGAAGTTGGTGGATAAATACCCCAACTACTTTGTCTTTTGGGGACCCAGTTCCAAAATATGTCCTACACGGAGGGACCCCAGTTGCCCATAATGACAACCCATTCATTAATGCACCATTTACTGGCTCTCCTTACTTCCCCTATTCCTGCACTCCCTCTGGTTCCTGGTGTCAACCAATAAACAATCTTTGTCTCTACATTGCTTTGCAGGAAACTCAACCTAAGTAGATAAAAGAAGATTATCTTCTTCCTCATCAATCCTCATCTTTATGATGAAGTCTCTAGAGGCAGGGTCTGCATATATCCTTGCTGGGAAAAAGTTGTTGCCTTCTCCTAACCTTCTTCAAAAATTCTACAGGTTAAATGCTCTTTAGTGTCATCCCCTTTCTAGCCTTTACATGTGAGAAAGGATGGATGGCTAGATGGATGGGTGGACCATAGATAGGTAAGTAGGTAGGTAGATAGATACACACATACATAGATAGATGCATAGATACATACCCAGATACATAAATAGATACATAGATATAAAGATACACAGATACATAGATAATAAACAGAATATGTTCTGATGCTTTTATGACCATTCTTGTTCATGTAAAAAATTCTGTAAAATTTCTCTTCAGGAAAGATTCTAGCAATGTAACAATTTCTGAGGTTAGAATGCAGCTTGATGAATTGGGGCATGTGCATACATTCATGAAACCATCTCCCAGATCAAGATACCAAACATTCTCACCGATTTGTTTCCCCTTCACCTATTTCACCCATCTCCCCACTCTCCTCTTCTATGGTAACCACCAGTTTGTTCTCTGTGTTTATGAGTCTGTTTCACTTGTGTTTGTTCTGTTTTGTGCCACATATAAATGATATTAATCTTTCTTGGTTTGACTTATTTCATTTAGCATAATACCCCCTAGGTCCATTTATGTTGTTGCAAATGGCAATATTTCCTTTTCTCCTATTGCTGAGTAATATTCCATTATATATATATGTGCCACATCTTTTTTATCCACTCATCTATTGTTGGACATTTAGGTTATTTCCATGTTTTGGCTAAAGTAGATAATGCTGTGATAAACATAGGAATGCATCTAACTTTTTGGATTAGTGATTTTGTTTTCCTCAGGTACTTTCCCAAAAGTGGAATTGCTGGGCCATATGGTATTTCTATTTTCAATTTTTTGAGGAACCTCCATAGTGCTTTCCATAGTGTCTGCACCAATTTACATTCCCACTAGCAGTGCAAGACGGTTCCCTTTTCCCCACATTCTCACCAATACTTATCATTTCTTATCTTGTTGGTATTAACCATTCTGAGTGATGTAAGGTGATATATCTCATGTGGTTTTGATTTGAATTTCCCTGATGTTGAGCATCTTTTCATGTCTCCACTGACCATCTGTACATCACCTTTGGAAAATATTTATTCAGGTCCTCTGTCCTTTTTTAACCAGATTATTTGGGTTTTTTTGGTGTTGAGTTCTTTAAGTTCTTTATATGTTTTGGAAATCAGTCCCTTATCAGATATATCATGTAGCAATGTAACATCTTTGATTTGGGCTGCCTGCCATCCATTCGCCTTCCTTCTGTTCAAAACATTTTTGGGTTTCCCTGTAGACTCACGGGAGCCAACCTTCATGAACCACAGCCTTACAGTTCCCCCAGGAGTAGAGGCTTGGTAGCACCTTTCCCCTATTCATGGTCCACCCCACCCCAACCAATGACTTCCTGTTGCACATAAAGTAAAACATGGTTCCTTGACCACCCAACTGAACACAGCCAACCCCTCAGTCAGTATCATATAACCTTGTCTTATTTTTATAAGAATCCATGACAGTATGAAATTATCATGTTTACTGATTTACTTTCACTGTCTGATGCCCCCCAAAACACATAAGCTCCATGACAGCATGGTGTCATTCTCATTCATGCTATTATCCTCAGCCCCTAGAATAGTATTCAATAAAGGTATTTAAAATAATAAATGAATGAATGAAATGTTTCTTGCTTATATAGCAAAACATGAGTTTTGAGAAAAAAATATGAAAGAAACATCTACTCCAAAACATATCAATCATCATTTCAAAACATCCTAAAATCTAAAGGCAAGAGTATTAAATAAACATAGCAATCATTATGATGACTGTAGGCTATCAGGTTTCAGTGGTCATTCCAGGTTATCTAGACATGTAAGATCTCAGGGTCCTTCCAATTCCACATTTCCTTACTACTATGGATTTCATTATCTTAGATTGAGTTATTTTTTGCTTCACAATGTTAAATAAAAACAGACTAATTAATAAAAATGGAATAATGACAACAATAGCAAGAAGTCAATGTTGCTATTTCCTTCGATTAACAAAGGTTCCCAGATGGGGGATTAAAAGCCAGTGGATTTCTGAGTCAGGCAGAGAAGTCCATCAGAGTTACTCTATTTCAAGTCAAATCAGTAGAATGTGTTATCCAAGGTAAATATGTGTGACTAGATACTACCAGGCAAGGAAGAGGGAGAAACAGGTGTGTCAGCAAGAACATAGGGCTATGTTGTTTCGGCAGGACAGAAAGGAGAGAAGCATGGAAGATTTAGCCTTCAGAATGACAACTCTGAGGGCATACAGTGATTTATCTGACAGAGAAGTGGGGCGGACCCCTTCTATGCAAGGATCATCTCCCTGATTATAAACACTCTATAAGTTTCTGGTTGAAAATGCATTTCCCCCCTTGCCTGTACATTTCTGATGTGCCTGCTTTATTATTTTCTATTAGGAAATGCTATTTAATTCCGTCCACAGTTTGGCGACCTTTGTGTTGCTTTCCCACTTAGGAAATTTACAAGTAAATCACCAAGAAGTATGTACATAACACTTATAAAATATACATGCGCTTGTAAATGAAAATGCACCAAACGGCAAAAAAAAAAGCTACATGCATTGCAAGAACCAGGCATATGCGCATGAGAGGTGGGAGGCAGGTGTTTGGGAAATCTTCACACCATCCCAATATTTTTCTAATGGCTTCCATTTCCAAAGCAAAGGAGAATTTGGAAAACATTAGCCACTGTAGTGTGCTCTGAGCAGTGACATGTAGCTGACAACGTGGTGGGTGGGATCAGAATTCCCCCTCTTTTTCCTCTAACAAAGAAATAGGGTGAGTTTATTAAAGCATAAATGCCATTTTCATTCTGCAATGTTAACTGTGTGGCTGGGATCCCCGAGGTACAGAGGCAGTCAAAGCAAACAGCTGTGCCACCTACTTGCAACAGTTGTACGCCCACCACACAGCACGGAAGGGAGGAGCAGGTCAGAGAGAGCCGTAAAGAGGACGGAACCTTTTTAGCTTGCTCCCCATAGCTCGAGGGAAAATCCAGCCCTTCGGAAGGTAGGTATTGTGTGTGTGGCTCACAGCACTGAGCATTCTCATGCAACTTGTCTCCTATAAACCACCTACTGCATTTTGATATTCTGCAGTCACATAGACCAAAGCAGTGTTTAGCTAATTAACAGAATGCTAAATAAAAGGCACATCAGCCAACCTAGCAGGCAGTTTGTCGATGATCCTGAGTGGGGGGTGGTAGTGACTGCTGTTTTGGGGGCAGGCAGTTGCTTTGCCATCCAAGTCTCTCTGTGGGGCTTGGGAAGGATGGGGTCCTCTGGCCAAGCTGTTATTAGGTTATCTCAGTGGAGCCTCAGGGTTGCCCCATGCCTGCCTGTGTCAGCGGACACACGGTGGGAGGGCTCATGCAGAAGGAAACTGAGCCTGGCTTTGCAGACCTCCAGGGGCAAAGACTCTCCTCTTTTGTCACTCAGCTGCCTTGCCAGCCCAGGAAAGGCAGGCTGTGAGAACTCCCTTCTTTGGCAAGGCTTCCTCTCAAGCTCTTCTGTGCTTAAGAGACGTTTGTAGGAGGAGCCCTGCTAAGTGAAAAGCGTGAGAGAAGAAAATCCTAGAATATGCCTTCTGAAATGAGGCTGGTGGCCACCTCCTCCCCGGAAAGGGCCACAAATGCACAAGAATCCAGCATGACATGCTCATCCCCTGTGACCAGCTCCAGGTCTTGTGAGATGACAGTGCAGCCCAGGGCCAGAAGAACACAACACTGAATGTCTACAGTTGGGAATAGAACCTACAATCTGCACCTCATTGGCAATGTGCTGTAATCAGCTGAGACATTATCCCTGAATCCACCACACCGTGGATATAACTGACTCTCTTCTGTGTGAGCACTTCATCCCAACGGGTACCTTGTTCCATCAGTTGTCACTCTGAGGATTTCACAGATAAATATGATAGAGGCTCTCCATTTTTAAAAACTGCCTTCATTTATTTAACACCATTAACTGGAGGCCTCTTTTGTGTCAGGCACTCTTCCAGAGAGATGTCAGTTGATGTATATGAAGTTTATCAGTAAAACAAAGTAGCCAAGGATCCCTGCTTTGGAAGAGATTATATTCTAGCAGAAGAGGACAGTCAACAAACTAGACATAATATGTTAAATGATAAATGTGATGGAAAAAGAAAAGTCAAGCAGAATAAGAAGGAAGCAGGAATGCAGAGGCTGGAGGGCAAGTGGCAGTCTTCAAAGGCCAGTCAGGACTTCACTCATGGAGAAAACGTTTGAGTTAAGACTTGAGGAGATGAGTGAGTTAGAGATTGTCTGAAGGAGAATGTTCCAGAGAAAATGAAGAGCCAGGCCTGAGGTAGAAGCATGCGTGGCATGTCAGGAAGAAAGGAGGTGTGGCTGGAGAGGATAAGCAAGGGGCAGCCATGGGCAGCCAGGCCCACGGGGAAGCAGGTCATGTCAGACCACCCAGACTCTTGTGAGGACTTCAGCTCTGACGCTGAGAGAAGGGAGGGGTCCTGGCAGGTCCCAGGAGAGAAGTGGTGTGATCTGACTCATGCGTTAGAAGCTCCTTGGAGCTGTTATGGGCAGAGAAGCGAACCTGAACTCCCCTCTGGCTATTGATAGCTATCCTTTTATAGCCAGTCTCCCTGAAGAAGTTACCTCTGTTCATCACCGCTGTCTCACCTCCTATTCATTCCTCTATCTGCCTTCCATACCCACCGATATTGACAAGGACCCCTTCATGGGAAAATCCAAACCCAGACTTTTTATGCTCGCCTTCCCTATAAGTTGAGTGACTGTTGATGATCTTTCTTTCTTCCATGGAACTCTCCTACCTTGATTTCTTGGACACATTCTCAACTCTTTTTTTTAAATCACCTTTGGTAAAGTGGTATCTTCTTTCTCAGCCTGGTTCTTAGACCTTGGTGCTGCTCAGGTTGCTGCGTGAGGCCCATGATGAGAGTGTTAGATCCTTCCCCAATCTTCCCCTGACTTCCAGACCCACATTTATAACTGCTGAATGGGCATCACTACCTGACAGTGGAGACCCCAGGACTTGTCTACACAAGAGGTTCAGACACAGTGCTCCAGTAGGAAAGGAAGGGCTGGGATTGTATGAAAACTGCCTTTGTAACACATACACTGTTTTGACTACAACTATGTATGTAATTGGAGTAACCAGCAGAGGGCTAATTGAAATAACGAGGAGGCTGTGAGCCACTCCCAGCTACTTGTTTGCACCACCACTGACAGTTGAATGTCCCATGTATCCAAAACTTGGTACAAAGATGAACCCCTCAACCCATATCCCCTATCTCAGGGAAAGGTGCTTCCACCTACCTAGTCACCCAGACCCCAAACAGGGCTTCTTTTTTAGTCACCAAGGATCCCCACCACCACCAGCTTTTTCTCCTGGGTCATGAACTTGGTGATTAGCCTCAATCCTTCTTGGGGCCTTGTTCCCTCAATTCAGCCTTCAGTCTCTGAGGCTTTGGCCCTTTGACCCAGCCTCTCAGCAATTACCTGCAGTCCTGCTCTAAACCACAAAATCCTCTGAACCTGCCAGTTTGTCAGACAGCCATCAGTCCCACCTTAAACACACATAAGCCACCCTTTCATTATCAGCGAACATCTACCCGAGCTGACTCTGTACGTTGTTCAGCATTCTCAGTAATTGCTCCCATGTGATCTTAAGAATCCTCACTGCCCAGAAAACCCTGTTGTTGTGTCCTGCCCATGAGATCAAATCTTCTTGGATATTAACTATAGTCTAGAAAAATCCTCATCCTCTGGACACTGTCAAATGGGCCACTGACCACTCCTTTCAAGGGCTTGCTCTGCAGGTGTGTAAACTCCAAGCTTCTGCTTCTTACATATTGGCTTTTAATGAAGTCCTCGCACATTCCTCAGCCAAGCTACCTTACCAGAGTTACGACAGTTTGTGCTCTTCAGGATAGGACAGGCCATCTGCAGCAAAATTATCCATAGCAACATCTGACACAACAAAGGCTTACTTCATGCTTATGCCATAGTCTGAAGTAGGGCGGGCTATTCTCCTGCACAGGACCCTTTCAGATGGCAAATCAGGGACTGAAGCTGCTTCCACTTCACAATTCCATCATCTTGAACATGTTCTCTAAAATTGGCAGGGCAGAAAAAGTGAAAACAAGGAAATGTACCTGCACTGCACTGCCTCAGACTAGAATTGACACATTTTTCCATTTATATTCTACTGGTAAGAATTAGCCATAGGACCCCACCTACCTGCCTCAGGGCTGGGAAATACAGAAGACATGGACATTTGATGAGTACTAACTAATAAAGTTTCATAATTATTTCAGGAAGCCAAATATTATCTCTAGGGTCTGCAAGAGCTAAAAAACAGAACAAAACACCTAAGATCGAGCTAAGAGTCATACCACCCACATCTAATAAGAATAGCATTTAGGTGAGTGAATGGAAGGCTGGCCTGTGGGTCCCTCCATGGTACTCATGCCTGGTGAAGGCTGAGCCACGTATGGAGTCCACTCGGGTAGATGTTCACTGATAATGAAATGGTGGCTTGTTTATATTTAGGGTGAGACCAAATAATTGATGGCTGTCTGACAAACTGGCAGAAACCATACAGACATTCTTAAAAGTTCATTAAAAAACACACACTTAAATATACCAAGATTTCTTGTGACTCTCTTCCCGCCTGCAATATAATTAAATAAAGCTTTGTCTAACCATTTTACTTGTATGCATTAGGGACGCCGACCAGGGCTCTCTTCCTCCCAAGACTTGAATATGCCCTTATCTGTTTATGCTAATTGAATTTCTCATGCTGCCACATGGGCAATGGCTCACAGGAGATGGGAAGCCAGACCAGATATGTCCACAGGATGGTACAAGGTTCTCTGCATGACCTCAGATCTTTGGGTCCTCAGGTGCATAAATGGAGTTTTGAAAATCTCATGCCTTTATTCTAAGTGATCTTATCCATATACAAAGAGAAAAAAAACCTCAAGTGGGCCTAAGGACCAGATAATTACACAAATGAGCAGCATAGCCTAGGTGGAAAGCAGAAGCTTCACCTGATGATGGTCAGCAGCCATGGATCTCAGACACCAGCACCAATCAGCGTCACCAGAGGACCTGTTACAGCACAGACTGCTGGGCCCACCCCCTGAGTCTCAGGCGAGTTCCCAGGTGGTGCTCACACTGCTGGTCTGGGGGCCACACTTTGGGAAGCAGTGGTGAGAACCACTATAGGCTTACTGTATTGCTATATCTTCTACATTTCCAGAGACCAAAAATATCCATGTGTATGTGAAATCCAGATTTTAAAATCTTGGCAGCATATTCAAACTCATTTTAAAAAGCTCTGTAAGCCAGAATCTTTGAGCTAGATTTTTGCCTTTAATCTGCCAGTTCAAAACTCCAGCATAAACCTGATCAACAAGTCACATACATGTGTGTGTACACATGCACACACACACATACACACACACACACACCTTTGTATGAGAAGATAACACCTTGAATTTAGTACCCAGTAGTCAGCTTCTGGGGACACATCAGCCAAGCAGACAAATCAAAGAACTCTTCAAATAGATGAACAAAGAGTTATTAATATTCCCTGATGGCCCCTTCCTATCCATCAGGAGACCCTTTGTCCCCATCACCCTAAAAGCTATATTTGCCTAGAAGTGGATCACAACACCCATTCTATTAACTCTCACATTCCCCCAAGTAAGCCTCACAAACCCTTTTAAATGTTGCCAAGGAACATATACTTGAAAGATGTAGATCTTATTTGGATCAAGTTTTTAAAACATGAATCCTGAACATTTCCATCTCAAACATCTCATATTCATGTTTCTATGAGCAGCAGGTTCTGTGTAATTTCACAGACATCAATGGGCACCATCCCCTTAGAATCTGGGTGCCAGCTCCTGTAGGCATAGGTGATGCAGAAACATCCAGGCTCCACCAGTGATGTCCAGTTCTGCATCTCATGGCATCTAGATTTGGAAAGATGGGAGGGCAAGAAATAGGAGAAATGCAAGCAGACTTAAGTAAGTTCAGCCTTCAGCTGTCCTACATACACTGAGGTTCCACTAAAGAATTTATTTGGAACACAATTCCTGTTTTTCAATGGAAAAACATTTTCTGGGTCATTTAGTCTCCTTCAGTGAGATTTAAATTTTGAAGGCCAAACCACCCAATGTAATGATTTTTAATATGGGAAAATTTGGATTATACTTCTGACTCTTCTAATGAGACTACATCAAAATATGAAAGAATTATTTCTATCCCATTTGTAAAATGGAGAACATAAAATTGTGCAAGGCATCCTGAACTTGATGTCATCATGCTACCTATGGATACACTTGTAGGCAGGAAATGCACATAGGTTAGGACTGTACTATACATTTTCTGGTGTTTGCCTCCAGTGTGTTCCAGGGCTGCCCGAGCACCTAAGTCCTGCCTCCTAGTTTCTGGTCCTGTGCCTGACTTAGGGGGAAAAGTTGCCATGATAAGTACCTGAAGACATATTGTGGCAAAATGGGAAAGTGTCTTTACAAGTGAAAATGCTGTCTTGACTTTTAAAAGGGCATTGGATCAACTCCATCTGAATCATACAGTCCTATATTGCATTACTCTTTTTCCATCAATTAAAATATGTAATTTCTCTGTAATGTTTTCATCTCTTTGTTCCTCTGGATGGATAAAACAAGAATCACAACAGGACAGCTCTGATGGAATGAAGAGTGTACATTCACAAAAAGTTGTTCTTACTTTCTCAAACTGGACATTTCTATACCTGGTTTAAGCAGAGAAGCCACCCTCCATTGTAGAAGCTCCTCTGCTGAAATGCTGAATGCGCTGAGAGCTAACTAGCTCTTTGAAGTGAAGGGTCATGTGAGTGCATGGGAAGGAGACAGACCTAGGTAAGCGAGGCGAGATGAGCCATCAGCCTGCACTTCTCGCATCCTGCCCTGGGGACCAGCTGCCCGGTGGAGATGGAGCCGCCTGCCCCTTGCAGCCCTCCTGCCAGGGCTCAGAGTACACATGCTAGGCCATACCTGTTAGGAGGCGCACCCCTACTAGAAGAGCAAGAATGGGTAAGGCTGCCTGGCGCTGCAGCACTTGGAGGAAGGCAGTTCCCTGAGGTGTGTGAGAGATGTCCTGCGTGCCGCTGTGAAGGCGTCCAACTTGGAGGAGAAGGGAAAGCGTCTACTGTTATCAGAGGATGTCCAGGGAGAAAACTCGTAATTTGTAATGAATCTTTAACCTATTTAAAGTAATTAAAGATCGATTCCATATGTGAGAGTGAGTCTTGGTCTCTTTACTTTACTAATTAGTCCCTTCACTGCCTGGTGCTGGCTTTACCTAAGGCGGATTCTGTTCCTCTCCTGTGCCTCTCCATCGCTGTGTTGCTCACGGTGCCTTCTAGAATTTATTTCCCTGAGATGATGAAAGGCTGTTGCCTCTGGCCCCCTCCGACTGCCTCCTTCCTTCCAATCAAACCCCCACCCCCTCTCTTCTGCTTGGCGACAGCGCACATTGCCCCGGCCCCCTCTCAGAGGCGGTAGAATCTGCTTAGAGGAGTTAAGATACTGATGGCCATTTTGAGCCACGAACTTAAACATTGAGAAAATACATGTCAGTTTGGCAATTTCAAAATATCAGAATATGAAAGACACACAAACCCCTTTGCCTCAGCAATTCCACTTCTAAGAATTTACCAGTTGCTCAGAGATGTATGTCTAACATATTGAAATGCTTTTGCAATATCAAAATTGGAAACAATTGTAATGCTCAGCACTAGGAGACTTTTTATATGCACTGTGCTACTACTATACAGGGGAAAACTGTACAGCCATTAAAAAGACCAGGGAGGCTCTTATGAAATGATTTGCAATGATCTCCAGGACACATGGTAAGGTGAGAAAAGCAAAGAGCCAAGATAGTATGTAACTAATTACAATAATAAATATTGAAAAATAGAAGACATTCTCCACATGTAAGTGCATACAGCATCTCAGTAAGGATACAAAAGAAAACTGATAGAAGGATTCTCCTCTGGGAAATGGAATTAAGGGGTAGGGAAAAGTGGAAGTGGACTTCTGTTTTACCTTCGTAATTATTTGCATCTTTGAACTGTATGTGAGTCACATATGCAAGAGCAAATGAATTAGTGAACAATGAATTAATATGTATGGCCCAAGATGGCCATCAGGAAGCTTCGTAATTAAGGATTTTCCACTATGACAGAGCCATGATTTGATCTCTGTGAGTCTAAGTCTCTGCTTTTCACTTTGCAGTGTTTCTGATAAACTCTTTCAAGTGGCTGCAACAAGTAAATGCTAAGCTAGAGGTGTCCTCAACACCAGGATAGACTTGACACGCTAAGAATACAAGTCAAAGACCTCATCCAAGTTCCCTCTGTGTTTTAGTCTGTCAGGGCTAGTGCGACAAAATGACACAGATTGGGGGGCTTACAAGCATCAAAATGCATTTCTTACAATTCTGGGACTAGAAGTTCTGGATCAAGGTGCCAGCGTCACCTGGCGAGGGCCCTCGTCCAGGTCTCAGACTTCCTCTTGTGCCCGCACACGGTAGAAGCAGTGAGGGAGCCCTTTGATGCTTCTTTTACAAGGGCACTAATCCCATGTATGAGGGCTCCACCATGACCTGATCACCTCCCAGAGGCCGTGCTTCCAAATACCATCGTCACCTTTGGGGGATAGGATTCCAACATGAGTTTTTGGGGGACACAAACCTTCAGACCATAGCACTCTGTATCATTTAGCTTTCCCTACATAACAAACCACCTTGAAACTTAGGGGCTTGTGACAAGAGCCATTGTATTATTTCTCACAAGGCCGAGTGGTGACTGGGGCTGGAGGGACTAGAATGGCCCCACCTCTGTGTTGGGAGCAAGGAGGGCTGTCCACTGGTGCTGGCTGTCCACTGAGGAGTCTCTCATCTCCCAGGAGGCTAGTCCTGGTTTCCTCACCGAGTGGTGACTCAAAGGGTGGGAAGAAAGGGCAAGGCTGAACGTGCAGCACTTTTCAAACCTTTCCTCATGCCACATTTGCTAATGTCCCATCCTTGAAAACAAGTCCTGCAGCCAAGACCACATTCAAAGGATGGGAAGAATAAAACCCAGCTCTGGACAGGAGATGTAGAAAATTCATATTGCAACAAGGATGGGAGGAATGGTGGTCATTTTGGGTCCAAGTGCTGTGACAGCTAGAGCAGTTCTCTTCATCACTCCATGTCCTAAAAAAGGCTGAAAAAAATAGCTTTTTGATCACCTTTAGCCCTGGAAGTTCAATTTCCTGTTTACCCAACTGACTATTTTGTATGTTTTCACAAAAAGACAGGAATCCTAAAGATAGCAGGCAGCCGCTTGCCTTTTTTCACAAGACCTTGATAATTCACAGTTCAGTCATTCAAGCAGATGTTCAGAATGTGTGACCTCGTGTTGAACTTCTTAGCAATAAAGTTTACAGGATGATTATTTACATCAGTATCAGTACTTACACTCATTCTTACTGATGGAATAACTAACGCTTTGGCAATTTGCAGAGAATTTTACAACAAATCTATTGTAGTCAGCCTAAAACGACTAAATGTTGTAGCTATAAGCTATAAGGATTGCTTGTCTTCTCTCTGTTAAGAGAAAATAAGGATCTTTTTGGTGTGCTAGAGATAGGCAAAGACCTCAAGGCTATCAAATCACCTGGAGAAGATTTGGTGAGATTAATACTCTAAAAAGTCTTTCCTTCTGTGCACTAATTTCTCTTCAGTAGAGGGTATTGCTGAGGGTTTTGGCCCTAGTCAAGTTCACTATGGATTCTGTAAGACCAAGAAATGACAATGGAACATTATTGGGGTAAAAGGGTTTAGACCCAGCTTTATTCTACTGACAGTAGGTCAAGCACTAGAATCATGTTTGCACCCAGCAGTCTGCAGGTCTGTAATCCACCTCCATCTCTGCCTTCACTTAGATTACTGAACAGAGCTCTTACATAGTGACTGGTCAATAATAGCTCATTGCCTGCAGGTGTGGGAACAGTAGCTTTGGCAGTAGGCCAACTACAAAATCAAGTAGTGTAGGGTCAGGTGAGGATCCTGGCCATAGGAACTTCCATTTTCCCCATACCCAGGTAAACTGCTCCCAAGTGCTCAGGACACAGCTCATGATTCAAGCAGTCAGACATCCCATAGTGTAGCTCACTGAATTACTGAAAATGCTATCATATTATTAACTACCCTATTACTCTTAACTTAAAAAAAATTGAACAATTTACTAAACAATTATTTTAAACAATTACTTATCATTGATTGTTGTAATTAAAATGATACAAATTTAAAACATTATTTGAAGGCCACTCCTAGGCATAATTAGTTATCTAAATAACTATTAATAACTATGGCCTCCAACTTTAAGATACATCTTAGGGTAGTTTTCCACAAGGGATTGTGCTTAAATGACCTGCATTAGAATCACCTGGATGATGTGGGTGGTGGGAGAGGGGTCTAAATGCAAATTACCCTTGCTCCAATCATCCTGATTCAGAACATGTGGGATGAGAATGAATATGCAATTTTAACAAACTTCTCAGGTGATCCTGATGTACACCAAAATTTGAAAAACGTGGCCTAAGGTTTGGTATTGGCAGTAGTGAGTGTCCAGTGTTTATAAGGTTTACATCAGAAGTCTTTGCAACAGTCTTCCACCTAAGACTTTGATTTCTTTTGCCAGATAAACCTCTAGTTAACTGCTAAAAAGTTATCATATTGTTGGGGGAAAGAACCTGTATGTACTTTCCATGTCTCTGTTTCTTTTTTCTCTCCTACTCCAAGTAGGAAGATGAGAAAAGAGGAGAGAAATAAGAAAAGTAGAAAGGAGAAGAAAAAATGGGAGGAAATAAGGAAAAAAAATAAGAAAAGAAAAAAGAAAAATCCCACTGTTGTAAGGAAGAAGTTACCAATGCTTTTGAAATGAGCTTTGTTCCAACAAGTACCTTGGTTTATAAGCCTTCATATTTCTTATCTAGTAGAAATTACTCATCTCTGGACTTTGTTTTTGATCAATTACTTGAACTTTCTTCAGTAGGTCTCTGAATAACTGCATACCATTTCCCTTTATAGAGCCAGTCACAAATGTAAGTCAGAGGCTGTCAAATCCAGTTGTGCATAACAGTCATGCAGGATCTCACCTCAGACTCTCCTGAAGCTCAAGAATGTTTATTTTTAGAGACTTATCCAAGTTATTAAAAAACAATCAGATTAAGTAATTGTCTTGCCAATGGGTTTTAGCCCTGGACAAGTTTGCTATGGATTCAGTGTGACCAAATAAATCGACAGCAAAACGTTCTTATGGTGAAAGGGTTATACTCAACTTTATTTCCAGGTGGCAGGTCAGTCACTAAAATCCCATTCACTCAGGGTGAGTCTGTATGCAGCAAGCCGATCTCTGCCTCTGGGCCCCCCTGTCTGCACAGCTGTCCTCTGGGCCCCTCTGTCCTCACAGCAGTCCTCTGGGCCTCTCTGCACAGTTGTCCTGCACAGCTGTCCTCCAGGCCTCTCTGCGCAGTCGTCCTGCACAGCCGTCCTCCGGGCCTCTGTCCTTGGTGCTGCCACCACTCCAGCCTCTGCTCTGCTCTCCTGCAGCCTTGCAGCCCTGCCACCGTGTTGTGCCCAGAGCACTGGGCAGAGCTCTTTTCATAGAGTCAACAGCCATGTATTGCCCACAGATGTGGAGTGAGCTAGTCAACCAGCCAGGTGAGAATCCTGGCCACAGGAACTCTCATTTTATCCACAGTAATGTACCCAAATCCAATCCTACAAAAACTTAGTGTTAAATATTACATGTGATGAGTTCATAACAAGGTGATTTACAGTGATTTCTCCAGTAAGATTTTTTGGCTCCTTTAGCCACTCCAAAATCTAAACATAGAATGTTTTATTGAACAAAGACCACATAGCTGAGATTTCAAGTTAATTTCTTATACATCATTTATAAGCTAAATCTACATTTCATCAGAAATAAGAGACAGAAGGAAAGGACTCTATCCCTAACAATATGGTCTTCTACCTTCTCAGCATATCAAATACATTCATGGATTTGAAACCAAACTACCTGATTCAAAGCCCTGATCATTTACTTTTTCAATTAAATTGGGAAACTATTCAAACTTTCTCAGTCCATTTCCATATCCACAAAATAAAGATTTTAATATCAGAACCTGGTAGAAATACCTTAGTTGCCAGATATAGAAAATCCAATTCAATTTAGATAATGAAAGAGAGTTATTGGCTGAAAATTCTAAAAGTAGATTATGCTTTAAAGCTTAATCTAGCTGCTTAGTGAAATCAACAAAGTTCTCTTTTCTTTCTGTTTCTCTTCGTTGACTTCTTTGATGTTACCTGTATCTAAGGCTGACTCCCCTCAGCAGCCCCCATGCTCCCACATTCACATGTAACACAAGGAAAATATCTCAGCAGGCATTTTGACAGGAGACAAAGGATTCCCCTGAAAATTTATCCTATGATCTAATTGGGCCAAACTAGGTCACATGGTCATCCCTGAACTAATCACTGTGGCCACAGGAATAGGATTTGCTGATTGGCTCACATCTATCAGGATCTCTATCCCCCAAAACACAGGGGATTTCCTTGGGGAGAAAATAAAACCTGGGTACTATTATCAACGGGAAGGGAGAGAGAATCTGTGTGGCCTAAAATAAAAAAACACTACCTTTCTACATAGAGATTTGTGAGGATTGCATAAAGTAACCACATTAAAACATTAGTGGCTGTCACATGGTAAACACTCAGAAAAGTTTGCTATGATTATTAGTATTATTGCTACTATCAGCATTAATTCATGGGCCCCATGCATGGCAATGCTGTTAAGGCTTGAATATTACCCAAAGAATATGGGCCTCTGCTTCCCATTTGTGGAAATGGGGGGGAAGTCATGCCTAAATCCCATTGAAACATGCTTTTTTTTCTTTTTAATTTTTTATTAAGGTATGATTGATATATACTCTTATGAAGGTTTCACATGAAGAAACAATGTGATAATGTGGTTACTACATTTACCCATATTATCAAGTCCCACCCATACCCCAATGCAGTCACTGTCCATCAGTGCAGCAAGATGCCACAGATCCACTGTGAGCCTTCTCTGTGCTACACTGTTATCCCTGTGATTCCCCCACACCATGTATACTAAACATAATACCCTTCAGTCCCCTTCCCCCACCTTCCCCACCCACCCTCCCACACCCCTCCCCTTTGGTAACCATTAGTTAATTCTTGGAGTCTCTGAGTCTGCTGCCATTTTGTTCCTTCAGTTTTGCTTCATTGTTATACTCCACAAATGAGGGAAATCATTTGGCATTTGTCTTTTTTCACCTGGCTTATTTCACTGAGCATAATGTCCTCCAGCTCCATCCATGTTGTTGCAAATGGTAGGATTTCTTTCTTTCTTATGGCTGAATAGTATTCCATTGTATATATGTACCACCTCTTCTTTATCCATTCATCTACAGATGGACACTTAGGTTGCTGCCATATCTTGGCTATTGTAAAAAGTGCTGCAATGAAAATAGGGGTGCATATGTCTTTTTAAATCTGAGAAGTTGTATTCTTTGGGTATATTCCAAGGAGTGGGATTCCGGGGTCAAATGGTATTTGTATTTTTAGTTTTTTGAGGAACCTCCATATTGCTTTCCACAATGGTTGAACTAGCTTACATTCCCACCAGCAGTGTAGGAGGGTTCCTCTTTTTCCGCATTCTCACCAGCATTTGTTCTTCTTAGTCTTTTCAATGCTGGCCATCCTTATTGGTGTGAGTTGATATCTCATTGGGGTTTTAATTTGCATTTCCCTGATGATTAGTGATATGGAGCATCTTTTCATGTGTCTGTTGGCCATCTGAATTTCTTCTTTGGAGAACTGTCTCTTCATATCCTCTGCCCATTTGTTAATCAGGTTATTTGCTTTTTAGGTGTTGAGGTGTGTAAGTTCTTTATGTATTTTGTATGTTAACCCCTTGTCGGACATGTCATTTACAAATATATTCTCCCATAATATAGGATGCCTTTTTGTTTTGTTGATGATGTCCTTTGCTGTACAAAAACTTTTTAGTTTGATGTAGTCCCATGAGTTCATTTTTGCTTTTGTTTCCCTTTCTCGGGGAGATGGGTTCAGGAAGAAGTTGCTCATGCTTATATTTTGCAGATGCTTGCCTATGTTGTCTTCTAAGAGTTTTATGGTTTCATGACTTACATTCAAGTCTTTGATCCATTTGGAGTTTACTTTTGTTTATGGGGTTAAACAATAATCCAATTTCATTATCTTGCATGTAGCTGTCCAGTTTTGCAAACATCAGCTATTGAAGAGGCTGTCATTTCCCCATTGTATGTTCATGGCTCCTAAATCATATATTAATTGAACAAATTTAGTTGGGTTTATATCAGGGCTCTCTAGGCTGTTCCATTGGTCTATGGGTCTGTTCTTATGCCAGTACCAAATTGTCTTGATTACTGTGACTTTGTAGTAGAGCTTGAAGTTGGGGAGCATAATTCCCCCTGCTTTATTCTTCCTTCTCAGGATTGCTTTGGCTAGTCGAGGTTTCTTGTGGTTTCATATGAATTTTAAGATGATTTTCTCTAGATCATTGAAGAATGCTGTTGGTATTTTGATAGGAATTGCATTGAATCTGTAGATTGCTTAGGCAGGATGGCCATTTTGACAATATTAATTCTTCTTATCTAGAACATGGGATGTGTTTCCATTTATTGGCATCTTCTTTAATTTCTCTCATGAGTGTCTTGTAGTTTTCAGAGTATAGATCTTTCACTTCCTTGGTTAGGTTTATTCCTAGGTATTTTTATTGTTTTTGATGCAATTATGAATGGAATGGTTTTCCTAATTTCTCTCTCTGCTAGTTCATTGTTAGTGTATAGGAATGCCACAGATTTCTGTGTATTAATTTTGTATCCTGCAACTTTGCTGAATTCAGATATTAGATCTAGTAGTTTTGGAGTGGATTCTTTAGAGTTTTTTTATGTACAATATCATGTCATCTGCAAACAGGGACAGTTTAACTTCATCCTTGCCAATCTGGATGCCTTTTATTTCTTTGTGTTGTCTGATCGCTGTGGCTAGGACCTCCAGTACTATGTTGAATAGAAGTGGGGAGAATGGGCTTCCTTGCCCTGTTCCCTATCTTAAAGGAAAGGCTTTCAGCTTCTCGCTGTTAAGAATGATGTTGCCTGTGGGTTTGTCCTTTATGGCCTTTATTATGTTGAGGTACTTGCCCTCTATATGCATTTTGTTGAGAGTTATTATCATGAATGGATGTTGAATTTTGTCAAATGCTTTTTCAGCATCTATGGAGATGATTATGTGGTTTTTGTCCTTCTTTTTGTGGATGTGGTGTATGATGTTGATGGATTTTCAAATGTTGTACCATCCTTGCATCCCTGGCATAAATCCTACTTGATCATGATGGATGATCTTTTTGATGTATTTTTGAATTTTATTTGCTAATATTTTGTTGAGTATTTTTGCATCTACATTCATCAGGGATATTGGTCTGCAATTTTCTTTTTTTGTGGTGTCTTTGCCTGGTTTTGATATTAGAGTGATGCTAGCCTCATAGAATGCATTTGGAAGTATTCCCTCCTCTTCTATTTTTTGGAAAACTTTAAGGAGAATGGGTATTAGGTCTTCACTAAATGTTTGATAAAATTCAGTGGTGAAGCCATCTGGTCCAGGGGTTTTGTTCTTAGGTAGGTTTTTGATTACCAGTTCAATTTTATTGCTGGTAATTGGTCTGTTCAGATTTTCTGTTTCTTCCTTGGTCAGCCTTGGAAGGCTGTATTTTTCTAGAAAGTTGTCCATTTCTTCTAGGTTATCCAGGTTGTTAGCATATAATTTTTCATAGTATTCTCTAATAATTCTTTGTATTTCTGTGGTGTCCATAGTGATTTTTCCTTTCTCATTTCTGATTCTGTTTATGTGAGTAGACTCTCTTGCTAGGGGATTATCTATTTTGTTTATTTTCTTGAAGAACCAGCTCTTGCTTTCATTTGTTCTTTCTATTGTTTTATTCTTCTCAATTTTATTTATTTATGCTCTAATCTTTATTATGTTTCTCCTTCTACTGACCTTGGTCCTCATTTGTTGTTCTTTTTCTACATTCATTAATTGTGAGTTTAGACTGTTTATCTGGGATTGTTCTTCTTTCTTGAGGTAGGCCTGTACTGCAATATACTTTCCTCTTAGCACAGCCTTGGCTGCATTCCACAGATTTTTGGTCTTGAATTATTGTTATCATTTGTCTCCATATATTGCTTGATCTCTGTTTTTATTTGGTCATTGATTCATTGGTTATTTAGGAGCATGTTATGAAGCCTCCATGTGTTTGGGGGCTTTTTCATTTTCTTTGCATAACTTATTTCTAGTTTCATACCTTTGTGATCTGAGAAAGTGGTTGGTACAATTTCAATCTTTTTGAATTCACTGAGGCTCTTTTTGTGGCCTAGTATATGGATTCTTGAAAATGTTCCATGTGCACTTGAGAAGAATGTGTATTCTGTTGCTTTTGGGTGTAGAGTTGTGTAGATGTCTGTTAGGTCCATCTGTTCTATTGTATTGTTCAGTGCCTCTGTGTCCTTACTTATCTTCTGTCTGGTTGATCTGTCTTTCAGAGTGAGTGGAGTGTTGAAGTCTCCTAGAATGAATGCATTGCATTCTATTTCCTCCTTTAGTTCTGTTAGTATTTGTTTCACATATATGGGTGCTCCTGTGTTGGAAGCATAGATATTTATAATGGTTATATCTTCCTGTTGGATTGACCCCATTATCATTATGTAATCTTCTTCTTTGTCTCTTGTTACTTTCTGTGTTTTGAAGTCTATTTTGTCTGATACAAGTACTGTAGCTCCTACTTTTTTCTCTCTGTTAGTTGTATTAAATATCTTTTTCCATCCCTTCACTTTTAGTCTGTGTATGTCTTTGAGTTTAAAGTGAGTCTCTTGTAGGCAGCATATAGATATGTCTTGTTTCTTCATCCATTCAATGACTCTATGTCATTTGACTGGTGAATTCAGTCCATTTTCATTTAGGGTGATTATGGATAGGTATGTACTTACTGCCATTGCAGGCTTTAGATTTGTGGTTACCAAAGGTTTAAGGTTAATTCCCTTAGTATGTAAGAGTCTAACTTAACTCACTTAATATGCTGTTACAAACACAATCTAAAGGTTCTTTTCTTTTTCTCCTCCTTTTTCTTCCTTCTCCATTCTTTATATATTAGGTATAATATTCTATATTCTTTGTCTATCCCTTGATTGACTTTGGGGATAGTTAATTTAATTTTGCATTTGCTTAGTAATTAGTTTTTCTACTTTCTTTACTGTGGTTTTATTCCCTCTGGTGACAGCTATTCAACCTTAGGAACACTTCCATCTATAGCAGTCCCTCCAAAATAGACTACAGAGATGGTTTGTGGGAGGTAAATTCTCTCAGCTTTTGCTTATCTGGAAATTGTTTAATCCCTCTTTCAAATTTAAATGATAATCTTGCTGGATAAAGTAATCTTGGTTCCAGGCCCTTCTGCTTCATTGCATTAAATATATCATGCCACTCTTCTGGCCTGTAAGGTTTCTGCTGAGAAGTCTGATGTTAGCCTGATGGGCTTTCCTTTGTATGTGATCTTATTTCTCTCTCTGGCTGCTTTTAATAGTCTGTCCTTACTTTTATTTTATTTTATTTATTTTATTACTATATGTCTTGGTGTTGTCTTCCTTGGGTCCCTTGTGTTGGGGGATCTGTGGATCTCCATGACCTGAGAGACTATCTCCTTCCCCAGATTGGGGAAGTTTTCAGCAATTACCTCCTCAAAGACACTTTTCTATTCCTTTCTCTCTTCTTCTTCTGGTATCCCTATAATGAGAATATTGCTCCATTTGGATTGGTCACACAGTTCTCTCAATATTCTTTCATTCTTAGAGATCCTTTGTTCTCTCTGTACTTCAGCTTCTTTGTATTTCTCTTCTCTAGTTTCTATTTCATTTATCATCTCCTCCACCGTATCCCACCTGCTTTTAATACCTCCATTGTGCTCTTCAACGATTGGATCACCATTCAGAGTTCATTCCTGAGTTCTTGGATATCTTTCCGTACCTCCATTAGCATGTTGATGATTTTTATTTTGAACTCCCTTTCAGGAAGGGGTCCATGTCATTTAAATCTTTCTCTGAAGTTATATTAATTTTACTCTGTACCAGGTTCCTTTGGTGTTTCATGTTTGTATATGGCACCCTTTAGTGCCCAGAAGCTCTACACTCTGGAGCTGCTCAGCCCCTGAAGCAATGTCAGGGATTGCAGGGGAGCGGTATTAGTGCCTGGGGGGAGGAAAGAGCTGTTTCCTGCTTCCCAGCTGCTATGCCTGTCTCCACTATCTGGAGTGAGCCGAGCTCACAGGTATAAACTTTTGTCCCAGAGCAGCTGAATAATGATCCCTGGTTTCCACAAGCATCTGGAATCTCAGTCTCTCCAGGAATTCTGCCTGTATTAGCTTTCCAACCCCATAATCACGCGAGTATCATGAAAGCTCCATGAAATGTATGTTTGTGCTCCCAGAGCAGATCGCCAGAGCTAGGTATTCAGCAGTCCCAGGCCTCCACTCCCTCGCTGCTCTGTTTCTCTTCCTCCCACCAGTGAGCTGGGGTGGGGGAAGGGCTTGGGTCCTGCTGGGCCATGGCTCTGGTACGTTACCCTGTTCCATGAGGTCTGCTCTCTTCTCCAGGTGTGTGCAGTCTGGCACAGTCCTCTTTCCTGTTGCTCTCTCAGGATTAGTTGCACCAACTATATTTTCTAATTGTATACAATTTTAGGAGGAAGCCTCTGTCTCTCCTCTCATGTCGCCATATTTAATCCCCAAACATGCTTCTCTTAATCATATGGGGTCAGAGTAATTGTTCAGCAGGACAAGGTGTCAAAGTTCTGGGGAAAACCTACAGGTTTTCCTTGATTATAAAGCTACATTTTGCCACCAGAAGGGACACCTTTATACCACCTCTAGACGTACCAGTATAGAATCTGTCAAGATAACCTCTGGAACTACCATGAAAATGGGGCCTGCACAGTAGGGACCTATGTTGACTTTTATATCCTGTACTTACAGGCAAAGAGAGTGAAAACCTGATTCAATTTCATCATAGTCCCAACCTCTGAAAGCCACTGCCTTTGTTATATTCATTCCTTTTCACTGTTTCTTTGCTGAAGAGGATGGAGGTATGAGTTGATGAAGGAGGGAAGGCGAAGAGGAAATTTGGACAATCTGTAGCCATTTGTGCTGAAACTGACCCATTTAAACCTAAACAAATCTAAAACTGTAGCAAATTAGAAAAATGCAAAAGTTCCCACCAGGTTGCTCAGGATATCTACACATATTCTCTACTCCAGACAATTTGTATCTATTTTTTTTTCTAGAAGAGCTTTGAAGAGACATAGCTGGGTGGCAAAGTTAGTTACACTCTTCTTCAGCTCAGTGAATAATAACTAGGGCCCCTGCCTTTGTATTATATTGGCCATTTACTTGGAGTTGAAAAACAGGGTCTCTAAACAGAAATAATCTCTGCCTATTGTGGTACCCCAAGGCTGACTGTGTCATTTCCAAAAATCCTTTCATCTCTCTGTGCCTTTGTCAGCCATGAGCAAGGTAACCTTCCAATACAAGGAGTTGTTTCTGAACAGAGCATACTACACCAGTGCTTTTCAAGTGGGTCTGCAATAGCAAAACACAGGGGACTTTAAAATTTAGATGCTGGAGCCACACCCCTGAATTACTAAATCAGAATTTCTAAGGGGGAAGAACAGATACATATGTTTGTTTGTTTGTTTGTTTACATTTAAAGGCATTTCTGATAAACATGTCATCAATTTATAAATAAGTCACTATAAATGTAATATAAAGGGCCCAAGTATTAAAAAAATGTACATTCCATAAATGGGAAATCTATAAATTTCTTATTTAACTCCAATTAAAAAAGGAGCTAGTCTGTTTTTCAAGTCTTTACTTTATTGCTAAAATGGCTAATAACAAATTGATACCATGAATAGAGAATTGTAGAATTAAATCTTATGTAAAAAGATAAAAGGAATCACAAGAAAGATGTACCTTATTTACATGTTGCCTAAATTTATATACCTGTTACAGAGGTGATAGCACTTTACAAATGAAGACAAAGAAAATGGTAAGTAGGTTGTGTTTATTCTTACAGGACTAAATAAAATTAAAAAGAGCTGGCTTTTTAAAAAATCATATTCTTTTCATTAGAAAGAGAAAATGTCAAAGATCAAAGAAAGAAAAGCAGAGGCATTAATCCCTACTTTCTAATTTAATTTAGATATATAGTAATCCAGAGAGGACTGTATTTTAAAAATTAGCTACAAGTGTGAAGTGCATTAATTCCATTTCAAAAAAGCTTTATCTGGACTACAATGAAAAGAAAACCAAAAAAATGTGGGAGGGATTAATTAACACCAATTAATTAGTGTTGCTCTATACTTCAGAGGGAAGGCATAAAAAAGTAAAGTATTACTTCTCGAATCAATGAATTAGTGACTGTGTATGTGAAAATTCTTTTAGCCTGGTCTGCATTTTCCACTGCAGTTTTTGCAAGCCAATTAGAAACAAATAAGCCATAAAAATCAAATACTAATATATTTTGATGTGTGCTCCTACAATGAAAAATTGGACTATGTTCCCAAAAGATGCTCTTTATATTTAAGACCCCACTGGGCCTTTGATGTTCCAATCAGAAAGAAAGTCCTGGAGAAGACTGGAGGCATTACCTTCACTTACTTGCTTTATCAGTTAAATAAAAGCAGAAAAGGTGAATTCAACATATTGCAAACATTTATCACCCCGTACTGGTGTGACTGTTCACCCTTCTCTTCGACTGACTAATCACTGTGTTCTATCATTCTACCTCTGACTATATTTACCCAGTACAGGTAAAACAGAGATAGAGAGCAAACACTAAAGAGACAAGACTACTGAGGAAGAGTACAGAAAAATGTGACATTCCTGGAACAAAGAAGACGACATGATTAGAGAAATCTGATTAAAACCCTAGGGCAGCAGCATTTCCTTAAGTGGGCTCTCTGGAATACTTGTCCCATGAGAGGCTCAACTAATAACAGGTTCCATGGCCAAGTGGGTTTGAGAAATATCGCGTGCTTTGTCTCTTCCACCTCCCTCGGAGATTCACAATGTACACTAACATAAAAGGTCTCTGGGAGGTCCTGCAAAAGACTGAGATACTTGGGTTAAGCCAGAGAACTCACACATTCATTCAACTGTGGAACTCTTTTTGGATCTCCTGGCACCTCTAAATAGTCCAGGAGCTAGTGTTCTACAGAACACATAGGAAGTGCTGGGGCCATGGACATCAGACAGGTGGCTGAAGGGAGCTCAGGAAAGGAATTAGCTGGAAGTAGGGAGTCCCACTGTCTTCTTCCATGTGTGTGACAGACAAGAGCAGGTATACAGAAAGAAAGGGGTAATGTCATGTTCTCCAATGAGATTCCATGCATGGGATGAGGGAATCATTGAAAACTGAAGACTTCTCTATCTGAATTCAACTAAAGGAAGACAGAGGTGATAAAGACATATAACCCTCCAACAATTTTAAAAGATGAAATGCATTTGGACTGTATTTCACCATCACAATGGAGAAGGAAAAAAAAAGAAGGCACGTTTGGTAGAAAGGGTAGAGTACTAATGTAAGTGAGCCCCTGTGGGGCACCAGGCTTTGGCTGCTCACTCTGTAGAGCTAATCTCATACTCATCATGACACTTCCAATGAGTAAACAGGGCTCTTCCTGTTCAGACATGGGGAAACAGCTTCAGAGAGAGTAAGCGGACTTTCCTAACTTTATGAAGTATTTTGGGAAGATGAAAGAACATGGGTCAGAAGAGTGGCAGGAAAGAGTAGGGAGGAAAGGGTGCCACCCAGGGAGGGTGCAGACCGTGGAGAAGGCACCCTGTCGGCCTGCCTCCTTGAGGCCTTGGCAGCGCACTGGTGCATCATCGCTCAGTCTATGCAGCCCACACACGAGTAACGGGGCTGAGTAATGGGTGAATACCCAGTGCCTTCTTGCATGTCACTATCAGATTTTCTGTTTTACCCACAGATCAAAGCAAGAGTAAGTGAGGAAGGTTCATGACTTCCATGAACTTACAGCAAATCAAGAGCAAACCCGGGATTCAATGGCTGATGGTAACTGGGCATGCATTGTAGGAATCCAGGATTAGGTGGTGGGTCAGTGAGACTTGAGGAGTAAAGAATATACTCATAACCAACAAAATAACTGAGAGGGAGGGAAAAGCAAGGAAAGAAAAGATGGCAAAAGGAAGCAAGATGAGATTTTTCCATATTCAATCCAGCTTGCAGTGGAATGTCTGCAGAAAGTAATTTCTGAATTAACCTCATTTCTCCATTATAGTGAGGATATCTCTTACACTGCCCATCTTACCTACACACTGATAGAGTTTGGTATTTTAGGATGTTATACCTACAGTGTCAACTATGCACAAATTCAGAAATCTTCTTGTGACATGAGAGAAAATCCTGCTCAAACTGGTTTAAGCAAAAATAACATGAAATTTAAAAATCAGATAAAGATAAAACAAAAACAAAACAAAATAAAATAAAATTTGGTTATTTCATTGAAAAGTTCCAGAAAGGATGGTTTCTGCCCCGGTTAACCCCAAGATCTCAAATGGCTCAAATCATATTTGCAGCTCTGTTTCTCTCTCTTTCTTATCCCCTCCTTTATCTCTCTCTTTCTTATCCCCTCCTTTATCTCAGTCTCTGTTTTTGTTTCTAGTCTGTCTCTCTATCTCTCAGTCCCACTTTCCTCTCTAATGATATCATTCAAGCAGGTCTTCTTTACTAGGAGCCTCCAACAGCCACAGTTCCCATTACTCTTACAGCAGTTAATCTAATTGGAAAGAGATCTCTTTTCTCCAAAATACTAACAAAAGTCCTGGCATTATTTCCTGTCACACCAATTTGAGTCACTTGCTCAATCCTGTACCGAGCACAGAGACCAGGGGATGGGATAGTCTGTTTGGCCACAAGGGCTTCCTGGGAGCTGAGAAGTGGGTCAGCCCCTCTCAAAGCCATAGACTGAAGGGAGGGAAGGAATGACCTCCAAGGGGCAGGAGGGCAATGGGTATTGAACAGGCAGAAATAACAGATGTCCAATAGGAAGACCAACCCAGGCACTTTAAAATGTAACAAGGATTGAATTTAAGCACCTAGGCCTTGGTATTGGCTATCGAGATGTGTGCCAAAGCACTGTGGAATCCCAAAGGAAGGTGAGGTGATTTGTCTTCCTTGGAAGGAAAAGGAGGGGCTATGCATGTCTTCATGGAGGCAGTGATCTTTGGGCTGGGTCTTGAAGGAGGTGGGACATAGGCAGTCTGTGCTCACAAATGTACATGTCCTCTCTGGCTGTTCCCAGCCTCCTTGGCAGTTAGGGTGGAGCCATGTGACCAGGTCTTGCCAGTACACTTTGAATGGAAGTAATAAGCTTCCAGGCAAATACGTTTACATCCAGTGTCCCCTGCATTTCTCTCTTCCCCTTTGGCAGAGTCTGTGAAGCTGTGTGTTGAGACTATAGAGCCTCAAGATGGAGTCCGCAGATCACTGCATGGAAGAGAGCCACCCAGGAAAGATGCCCAACCGACATTTGTGCAGGTGAGAAAACCTCTGTGCTGGTCAATTCCTGAGATTTAGGGTTAAGGTAAGATTACTGTACAGCATCTGCCTTATATTTCTGGACTCTTGTCACATACATGGCAACCTTCATGAATTTCGGGAACTTCATCTCAGAAGCTCTGCTCTGTGTCTTCCTTCCTTGACCATTAAGTAACACATCCAGGATGTGGTCTGTGGTAATGGGATGGGTACCTGAGAGCAATGAAAACATACAGGGCCCTGTCAGGCCTCAGCTCAGAACAGATACGCTGTCACTTCTGTCCTCATGCCAGCAGTTAAAACAAATTCACATGGCCAACCCCAAAGTTGAGGGTGGGGAAATGTACTCCAGTTGTGACAAAGCCATGGAAATGGTGTGAATCTAGAAAAGGTAAAGATTTAAGAGCAAAAATTCCATCTACCCCTTAGGTATCTTGTATTATCAGAACTCATGAACTCATGAAAGTCTCCAAAGACATCTGTGGGAAATGTCAAGATTCTCTTGGATTATGAAACCAAAGATAAGTATCCCTAACATTCAGAATGTTCCTCATTTGGGTAAGACAAAGGCTGCAAGTGAGTCTCTCAGCCTCCCAGCCTTCTCTGCTCACCAATACACTTTCTCCACATTGTGGCTACAAGGAGTAGTTTAGGGCCCCACAGAGCAGGAGTTGTTATCTGTATTACCCTGGTAATAAGCAAGGAGCTGTAAATAGGGCATAAGGAAAGCTGCTTTTTCATTTGCACTACTTCATTCATTTTGTATTTACAAGATATACAGCCCAGGAAAGCTATAAATAAGAGGCTAGAAACAGCTTGAGGGGCTGGTGATGGAATCACAAATCACCAGAGTTACATCTTCATCTGTACCCTGATGTAGAAACTTTATAATTGCCAAAATACATTTATCTCTGCTCAGGCTTAACAATTTGTATATCAGAAGCTAAAACTAAATGGCCTCAACTTTCCTAACATTCCTACAGAGTTTTGTATCAACCAGCCCAAATCTGGTTGGAGTTGATGCTATTTCTTACCCTGCCCCAGGCAAAGTTGGCCACACCAGTGCTTCTGCGTGTCTGTGTCTCTGTGTGTCCTCTTTCTCTTTCATCTTTCTATAAAGCCTCCAAGTGAACCAGAAAGATGTGAGAGTCTTGGCCCACCGTCTACTATCCTGATATAAATTCTTACCAATTAATTTCTTACATGATTTATCATATAAATAAGGAAGATATGGGGAAAAGAGTGTTACCTCCAAAACACCTCACTTAAAATGTGCCTGAGAGTGTCTGAAACTAATTTAGGTACCCTCCCCATTAGAAAAAATTTCATTTTCCGGTAATTGAGCATTACCATGTCTACATACACCCTCAGCCTTTGGTCCTGCAGATCTCTGCCCATGTACTTCCGCCTTCCATAGGAGCATGTTCAGTTGCGCATTAAGTCTAGAAATACAGAGAGGTGTGTTGTTTCTTCCAGGTGCAGCCCTTGACCAAGGATGGAAAGGAATAGATTGGAAGACAAACCAACTTCCTTGTCTTCAGAAAATGCCTCCATAAATTTTCACCCGCTTTTCTCTCATGGAAATCTCACCTTGTATGCTGGGAAAATTATTTAGATTAGTCATAATAAGATTGGTGAAGCTGCTATAACAAGTAACCCTCAACCACAATAACTGACCACAACAGACGTTTTTTCACCTATACAAAGATCAATGTGTGTTGGGCACCTTCCCTGTGTGGCTCTCTTCCATGACATGGTTCAAGGACTCCATCTTTAGGATCTATAATTTCCACACACAGTGTCACAGACTCTGCCAAGGGGAAGAGAGAAATGGATGAGACATACTGGCTTTCAGTTTCTTTGCTGGGAAGCTTATCACTTCCATGCAAAGTCCACTGGCAAGAACTAGTCACATGGCTCCACCCTAACTGCCACACCCCTACTATCCTTCAAGCCACAATCAAAGAGCACCTGCCCCACAAAGACTTACATGGTTCCCCTGCCACCTTCTATGGAGAGTAAGTCCCTTAACTCCCTTTTGTTCCCCGGCACTTGGATGCACATCCCTAATTTATGCTCTCAGTTCACCTTGTGATTTTGCTCCCTCATTATTTTGTGAGCCTCACAAGCAAAAAAAAATGTGCTTTTTCTTTTTGTATCCCCATTCACAGTGCCAGATAAATAACTAGGGTTTAATAAAAGTTTAGTGAATGAATTAATGAGATAAATTAAGGTTTCTTAAATAGCTATGACCTTGGGAGTTTCCTACTAAGTCTGATCATCAGGGCACGCAATCAGCATCTCCACGAAGCCCTCATTGACTCTTCTGATGTGGAAATGCTCCTTGACTACATTTCCCCTTCTGGGAATGGCAAGGAACCAGAGTCAAGGAAACAGCAGATAACAGTAAACCCAGGATCTGGAGCCTTGAATTATACAGCAGGACTCAGTTGCCAAACAAAGGTCTGGGAAAAACTGGACCTCCAGGCATTAACATGCTCTCCAGGATGGCTGGGCCACCCCCTCCCCTGCCGCTCCCACCAAACACCCGGAGCGCCCCGCCCAAAACCCCTGTGCCGCTGGCGTTTCCAAGACCACAGTCCAAACCTTCACAAGACATGAGCCAAACCAAGCTGATCCCCAGCTGGCAGGAATGAAGGAAAGAGCTAGAGGTTTCTCAGCTGAGGAGCCTCTGAGAAAAGCAAAAATTTAAGCTTCCTAAGATTCACCACTCTTGCCATATCCTGTTACTTTTCCATTCATACCAGATTTGTGGGAATTTCAGCTTCTGAATATAACACTGAAAAAATAACTAACAGTTTATAAATAAGCCCTAACTCGGAGAAAAGCCTTTGTCAATATTCTTCAAGCCTTGTGGAAACTGATGCTCCAGCCAAAGCCCTCACTGTCTGGGATGGTCTCCCCAAGAAGGAGGTCCTCCCTGCCTGTCTATAGCCGTCTTACCCCATCCTTGCCACCACTCTCAGATGGGACCCCATACTCGCTGGGACTCGGAGTTTGTGCCAAAAATCAAAACAGATGGTGCCAGGAAAAGAGCTGGGAGAAGGACATAGAGGATGGGAATGTGAGAAGCGTAACAGAAAATGAAGCAGGGTAGTGCTTTGTACTCTGGCCGACGCAGGGCCACCTCTGGGGTCTGTGGGGCCCCTGACTATACAAGCAACTTGAGTCATGCAGAATTAGTGTGTCAGCACTTTTCAGGCGGCTGGCTTCAGCTGATTCTGAAAGAGACAGACTATATTCTCCATCGGGAGCAATCTTCTTCCTAGGGTGCCCCCCTGGAACCAGGCCCTCTGACAACTCCACAGGCACAAGGCCTATGCTCTTCTGGGCATCTGGTCAACCCACATGGGGGTTAAGGGTCAGAGAGCCCTGAAGATTAGATTCTGCTCTGAATTCAGAGCATCTAGCTGGGATGGCTACATAATTAGAGAAAATATGAGTCATAGAAAAATATAAAGAAAATAGTAAATGTCACCTATACTATTTTCACCCAGGATTACCCACTGTTGAAATTTTATTCTGTTTAACACTAGTATTTTTTTCTATAACTACATTATTTTCTTAGACTCAGGATTGGCCTCATAATTTTCAGGGCCCAATGCAAAATGAAAAAGTAGAACCCCTTGTTTAAAAATTATTTAGATTCTCAAGGTAGTGACAACAGAGAATTAAGTACAAGGGCCATGTTAAGCATAGAGCTCTTGGACAGTACACAGGCATCAGCCTACCCTGGTTGCTGGCTGGGGCTGCTCCCAGGCACTAAAGGAGGACTTAGAAAATTTTGAGGAAGGCATTCCAAAGTACGGCCCCCTCCAACATGGGGACTAGGGCACAGGTGATGCCTGCCTGGGCCTAAGTACAATATGTGCCAAGATTATAGAGATAAGGGGCAAGTTTCAAAATGATTAGCTAGTCTTTGTCCTCAAATCCCCAAATGTCAAGGAACACATGGTAGAAAAGGCTAAGTCATTTATGAGACACTAAGCCAGTTGACTATTACACAGTCACCAAAAATGATCTTTACAAGAGACTTTTAACAAAATAGGGTAAAATTATTGCAACCTAAAATCAAGTGAATTAAATATAATCACAAATTATGTGAACATGTATGAATAGCAAAAAAACTAGTTTTAAATAGTATGAAATTTCGACAGGGGTAATCCCAAGTGGAAACATTACAGGTGACATTTATAATCCTTTTTTATTTTTCTATGACTCAAATTATCTCCAGTGAAAAAATGAATTTCATAAGGAAAACAAAATTTCAAATATATTAGTGAAATAATAGCTACAAATCATAGTTACCTATGGTACCTCAAGATTTTCACTTCTGATGAGTTCTAGAAAAATTTTATTATGATGCTTTATAAAAAGTGAAATCCATGCTATTCAGAGTATTCTTTAATTCCTCAGTGAAAGGAGAAGTACAGTATTACACTACATAATACTGATTTCTGCCACTCATTTTTTATATAATAATATTAATCACTAAAGGAAAAACCATATTTTGAGTTATTGCCAAGCCAATTTACCTAAAGTCAGCCTATTCTCTTCTGTCCCTTGAAAGGGGTTATGTCACTATTCTAGTTATGGGAGCTGATGTCACTGAGAGTGATTGAGGGTCTGAAAGACTGATTTTGAGATACAGACGTAGCAAAGCAAAAAATTATATAGTCCAAGATGCACTAAAATTTTAACTTTGTTCCTCTATTTCTGACCTTTATTTCCTCATGATCTCCTTCACTCCATTATCACAAAATAATTGGATAAGAGGGGGTCTTAGTTAGTTCAGGGTGTAATAACAAAAATATCATAGACTGGGCAGCTTAAACAACCAACATTCATTCCTTACCAGGAAGTCCAAGATCAAGACTCTGGCAGACCCAGTGGGTGGTGAGGGCCCACTTCCTGACTCCTAGACAGCTGCCTTCTGGCTATGTCCTCAGACGGCCAAAGAGAGGGAAGGGAAGTGGGAGGGGTAGAGGAAGAGGAAAGAAGACAGCGCTGTGTTTTCTCATAAGGGCACTGATCCCTTGATGAGGGCTCCACCCTCATAACCTAATTATGCTCCCAAAGGCCTCATTTCCAAATACCACCACACTGGGAGGCTAGGGTTTCAACATATGAATTTGGAGGGAGTGTGGAGGATATAAATGTTCAAACCATAGCAGAGGTAAAAGAGAAGTTGATTTTGCCAGGTAGAGACTACTCAATTTCCATTAGTTTAAAGCAGTCTTCTTCAGATTTGCTCAGTATAGACTCAAATTTTCTGATTCCCTTTACTCATAAAAGCTCAGTTAAGAGAAATGAGAGACATGGAGGATTTCTTGAAAGGTTTTCAGAATATTGATTCCTCTGGATACTGCAGACCTGATTGTTGGAGTAAGCAGAAGATAAGAATTAAGCAGGAGACATCAGGCATGACATCAAGGTTTTTTTGCTGACCTTTCTTGGCATTACTCCACTGGTTAGTTTGAAGGAAGGTTTAAGAAACTCAACCCTGAATGAGACTTACTTGATTTGTGTAGGTACAAGGAGGACTGAGTGTCAATTAGGAAAATCCACAAGATGCAGGCGTGTCTCAGGTGTTCATTAGGAATAATTAATCTGTTTTGTCTTACAGATACTTTGACCACAAAAAGGATTGTACTTTCCTCCTTGCTTTGATTGATAGGAAGCTCAGTGCTAAATGTGTAGTCATCTCTAATAAGTGTATAATTTATGACATGTATTTTGCTCACTCACCTGACATTAGTTCAAGGGCTTTTCCTTCCGTTATTTTTCCTTAGTCCCCATTTACCCCCACTTACCTTTTATCTTCTTATACTCTGTAAAATTGTTTTGATACAAAGAAGCCCCCCTTGAAAGTCCAGTTCCCTCACAATTCCAGGAACACTCTCTCTTGTAGGTTCCTCTTCTGGAGGCCTCTATTGGAGGCTGTTCTGTAAGAGGAATGTCTCTCGCACTGGGCTGCACTTCTTCAGAGCAGAAACTGTGTCTTATTATTTCATACCTGGCATATAACAGGCAGTTGAAAAATCTCTGCTTGAGCAAATGAATACAAGGATAGGGGAATGCTTTGAAAACAATTGAAAAATGTGCAAAAGTGAGTTGTACTGTGGTATTCATTGTGCATGACAGTTTTCTTTAAAATACTGATAATGTTATCATAAGGTAGCTCTGTAAAAATAATAGGATGAAATTTTAACATTGGGTTTTTAAGTGCTCTCTACAAAGTCTTGCTCTGACACATGATTGTCTAGCTGAAAACAGGTTTGATGCTCTTCATTCACTGTGAAAGCAAACATGTAGCTCTATGGAAAAGGTTCTGTTGAGTAGGATCCACGGTCAACTTGAAGATTTTTTCCTTCAAGTCACAAAGTCTTCAAGCAAAAATGCCTTAGTGTCTGAATTAACGCAAAACAAGCAAGTCTTTCCTATGGAAAAACTAGCCAAGTGTAGATTATAGAGTGTAGAAACTAGCTAGAAGTGTAGATTATACTCAGAATTTACCCAGTGACCATGAAAGCCACCATCTCAGTAGGTCCTAAACCCAAGGCTTCTGAGCTATCCAGGTTATGTAAAGGTTTCTGTAATCCTGGCCACCAGAAGAGTAGACAAAGATTTACATTTGCATAGTATTTTACAGCTTCCGAAACTTCTCACCAAGTACCTAATGCAAAAATATTTGTTACTTGCTAAACATTTTACTGTTCCATAAACACTTTGCATACATTTATCAAAACACTGATATTAACAATCACCACTTCTCCTACCTGCAAAGGAGACTAAATGCCCAGATCCCCTCTCCCAGCTGGGAGATGTTGGGTGGGGATGAACAGGAGAAACTGATTGAGAGCTAAATCACTCCACAGGAGAACAGACGGAAGACCCATCAGGCAGGTAAGAAGGTGGAGAAGCTTCAACAAGAGAGTCTCCAGAAAGAAAGGTCTGCTGCCAGAAGGGAGCCCAGGAAAGATATCCCAGTTGCTGTGGGGGAATAGAAAATATGTTTAACATGACAGGAGTTTCATGATGTGCTGTGCAATGTAATCCTTTCATGAAATTGACACAAAAACACAAGTGAGGTGTATGTGAGGAGTTTGAATAAAAGGACATGCCTTACCTGGGTTACATATATTATCTGTTTGTATCTTTCTTTCTTTCTAAGATTCATTACTCTGTACCAGGTGTCAACAAACTACAGTCCCTGGGCCAAATCTGGCCAGCCTAGTTTTGCAAATAAAGTTTTATTGGAACTCATTCATCTTAAGAACTGACAATGGCTGCTTTCACACTACAATGGCAGAAGTGACTAGTTGAGACAGAGTTGTACTTATGATTTGCAAAGCCTATAATTACTTTCTGGCGCTTCACAGATAGTTTGCCAATCCCTGGTCTCAACTCCTAAATAAGAAATATACAAGTATTAGTTAAAAGGAAAATAATTTATCATCAGGCTAATAGTATTGTGGAAATTTGGAGTCAAGAAACCTGAGTTAAAGATATATTCACTGTTTTCTTGTTTTTAGTCCCATCTGTAAAATAGGATTAATAATACATAACTTTGCACAGAGTCAAAAGGTGGCTCAAATGTGAAAATCATTTTTAAAACATGCTCTGTAATTCATAAATGTTAGAGAAATGTCAGATATTGCTGATAATGGCTCACAAGTAATTCAAAATTTGTAAATAACGGACACTACAGAAGCCTCAGGTAGGGCTGGCTTATCTATCACCCACCATGATGTCCTTGGAAGGGAAGAGGCTGAACAAAGGCTTTACAAAGGTTTTTGAAAAGACACTTGATCTTTCTACTAGAATTATCAGCACATCATTTTTATCTTATAAGTTCCTATCAAGAGTTTAGTTTGAAATTTTCCTATGTGAACATTTTATGTTTCCATGAAGCCCATCAACTATGATATTTATTCACATGTAAAAATTTCCCAGACTGAGGAATGAATATGGGAAGGCCATACAAACATTGGCAAGAAAGATTTGTGTGCAAGCAATGGAAGTGAAACCCTCACAATGACTTAACCAGGAGATGACTAATGCATTTTGGTCCTTCAATGAATAAATGGTCTTCATAAAATCCTTATTTATTTTAAGTTTCAGAGCTTAAATTGTGGGTGTGAGAGACAAGCAGTTCTCCAATGGTATTTGAAAGCAGATCATAAATCCATTTAGGGCAATGAGAATATATCTCAGCATAACCACCGGACACCATGACATGAGGTTCAGATGCTCAGTTTATGCTTTCAGTCCCTTGAAGACTAACTGCTTTAAATTCCATCATGAAATAACAATTCTATTGCACCAACAAAGCCTTTAATATCAAATATGACAGATCGGGTATTAAAGTGGCCAAGCAATTGATCTATCTTTCTCTAAATGACATTTAAGGGCTCATTTATTAAAGTCTTAGGGTGTCTAGAATAGATAATTGTATACTTCCCAACACCGTCCATCTTCCCTGTCACTCACATGCTCCTGAAAGACACAACAGTCTCCTTGCTGATCTGCCATTGATGAAATCCATTCTAGTAAACTTCATGCAAGTAGAGGTTAAAATGTTATACATAGCCCTATTCTAGTTGAGAGCAGAAAATTTTCATCTCACAACAGATTTAAACTTCAATGAGTTCACCATCTAAAGTCATCACTGCAATTATAATTGCCATGTTTTGCTTACTGGACTTGGAAAAAAGAATAAATTGCATTTTATGGAGTTGTCCTACTACTCCATAGTAAATTATATTACTATTTTAATAAATTTGCTTTTAAATTATATTGAGAAAGTATCTAGCATACTTTTTACCTCAGGCATTAAAGATAAAAAAGTGTACAATAAATTTACAATTATCTGTATTTGTAATTAACCATATTGGTTCATAATTCCTTCTTACCTCAGAATTATCTTTTCTCAGGGCTGTCTTTCCAACAGAGGAGGAGAGGGAAGAATCATAAGATACTCAGTCATCTTAGTGCAATGAGCAGTGTTTCCCAAACACAGGTGCCCATCGGAAGCATCTGAGAACTGTGAAAACTTCAGATTCCTAAGTCCACTTGAAAAAACCAAATCAAAATCTCTGAGGGGCTGCATCTAAGTTACTCTTATTTTTAACAAAACACCCTGAGGACTCTTTCATAGTGAGCTCATCACCAGCTGGAAACTGCTTTGGGGAGCAACTGGTCCAAACAGCCCCACATGGCATGTCCTCATTCCAACAGACTGACCTTGTGCTCTTTAAAAAAGCATAATGGTTCATGGGAAAGATAAAGGTCAGAAATTAAGTTAAACATTCATTTCTATGGATAAAAATATGTAATTACATTAAAGTACATGAAAGATCAAAGTAAAATAAGAGACACATGCTCATGGATAAGATGATTTACTTCATAAAGATGTATTCTTTACATCTTTCTCAATTCTCCCCAAAAGCAATTTTAAAATTTATATAAAAGTGCTCATGAATAGCTAAGCCAACTTTGAAATTAAAGAGAATATGAAGAGGAGGTTGAGCCCACCCAATATAAAGACACAATAAAAACACAGTTATTCAAAATAAGATGGTACTGATACAAGAGCAGACAAATAGGCCTATAGAAGAGAATGGACAATTCAGAGTTTGGCCCATATATAAATGGAAACATATTTGCACAACTCAAATCCACAGAGAAAAGATAGATAAAATTGGGAAAGCAATACTGGTGTCCAATACCAAGAGAAGCATACGTTCAATGTGTAATATTATGCAGCAGTTAGAATCAACAGGTAGATACATACAGAACCATGTAGAAGTATTAAAAATAGTTTTGCACATAAAGAGAAAAAGAGGATGAGATCTATAACACAAAACTATTCATATAGGTTAAAACCTGTGTTCAAAACAGTGCACATTTTATGAGAACATATACAAATAAAGGTATACACAGAAACCATTTAAAGATGGTTCACCAGGGTGCGTAAGGGACTGGGGATAAGCAGGAACAGAGGGAGGGAGGACAGGAGCAGGGAGTGAAAATTACACCAGAAGGAAGAGAAGGAGCTGCTCTACCAAGGGTCAGAGTATGCCCAGCAGTGAGAGCTTCTCTGAGTACGAGGGCCAAAGAAGGAGAGAGGGAAAATATCAATATCTTAAGCATTTACCAATTTGTATCGGAGTTGCTGTTCAGTCTAAGCAATTTCAAATAAAGGTAAACGTTTGACAGCAAGTACAAACAGTGTGTGAGTCCACACAGGCCTGTGTATCCTTCAGCCTTGACCACGGGCTTCCCTGGGAAGGCTCAGGAAGTTTGTCTCAAATTCCTGGCCCAGTGGCTTTAGAGCTGGATCCTTATCTTTCATCTCTGTTTGTGAATAAATATATACATTACTCTTGTTCTTTTCATTCTGTAACCTCTTCAGAGCAGTTAAAAATTATGTTAAAAACTCATTAACTTTGACGAGATATTGATGATGCCAGTGGTTAATTACGAGCCAGCTGGTGTTACGGCAAGAATTAAAAAGTTAGACATTGGAAGTTTGTTTAAAATAAAATAAAATGCCACACTGCATTCACTTGGATTGTTGAAATGGTGTCACTCATGGACGACCTTAGGCTACAGGTCAAGGAGAGATCTGTGGTCCGACAGATCAAGTTGCATCCCTTACTCCCTTACAGTCTTGGCATCTTCCAGATTCTCCCTCGCTGAGAAAATAAAAAGTAAAGGCTATAAATTCCCATGCTTCACGGTGTTAATTGATTGCAAGCTGGGGTCAGAAAGACATTTCTCCCCAAGGAGTACTCCTGCACAATTTAGAGGCACAGTGGGGGTTCTAACAGGCCTAAAAAACGTTAAGCAGTGGTCACTGTCTAGCACCAAATAGCAGAATTTAGTATGCTTTCCGACTGTGCTCACAAGGGAAGCGTGAGTGTTCAGGGGTCCCCATCTTCTCAAGAGTGAGGGTTTTTAATAAGCCTGTCACCCAGGAAGATCTTTCCCTTTGTAGCCAAGAGAGGTACATTTTTAAAAGAGAAAATAGGTTTTAAGATACAGTCAAGGGTATTAAAAAAGAAGAAGGATAAATAGAAGGAAAAAGTGTCTTTTTCAAAAGTCTTTACGACACATAAATAAAATGGGCAGTATAGAACAAGGATTCAGGGTGCTGATTTGGGGTTTCATTTGACTTCACTTAAGCGAGGAAGTAACCTGGCTTGCTCCCCTGAGCGGTGAGTTACTAAAACTATATAAGCCTCAGTCCATCTGTAGCATGGGCATCATATTTGTACCTGCTTTGTATCAGGAAATGAGACAACACACTAGAATACTTCAACCATCTGTGAGTGTAGGAAAGACAGTTAATGTTCATTATTTATTTCCAGGTAGGCAGTGGAGTGCAAGACCTGGAATAGAGCTGTGGAGGTCCACCTCCATGAATTTACCCCTTATTCCCAGTGACATTGGGCAAGTTAGGGAACCCACAAGCTTCCGTCCCCTCATTAATAAATAGTACCTACCTCAGAGCATCATGTTAGAATTAAATGAAATAATCTGTGGGAAGCATCAGAATGCCAGGCACATAGTGATGCCTCCCTAATGTTAGCTAATATTTATTGCTATTGTTATTACTGCTATTATTACTATTAATACTGTAGGTATCTGAATAAACCCTTTATTAATACTAAGACAGCCAGCAGGGATCAAAATCCTTTGTGGAACTTTGCAACACATGTAGAAAATATGCACATCTGGAGATACTAGGTCACTGTCTCCAAAGCCCAGAAAGGGGCCCAAGCAGAAAGTGAATGCTTCTTTCCAGCACCTTCCATTTCTACCTGCCTGCGTAAGCCGTTCAAGCAGCGATGTCTCTGACCTGGTCTTACCTGAGCCCTCACCTTGTAGGGGCAACAAGCAGCCTGTGAGCTGTGCAGCGTCCTTTCTGCTAACTGTCACTGCTCCCCCCTCTGTGGCCTGCACTGCCCCTAGCCAGGGATGGCACCTGTGTCCAGCCCTCTCGCTGAGCACCTAATGGCAGGCTCTGCCATTATCATCTCTCACCCATCAGTGAATAATCATTAGTGTTTACTCACTTCTCTTTTTATGAGGAGTACGGTTACAAAAGTGGTTTTCTTTTCTTGTTTCCTATGAGGCTTTTTATTTTATAGACCTGCTCTCAACTTAGTAGAGCTTTATTGTGTTCCAGAAAACTACTCATCGTTTACTGATGTTCAACATTAAAAAAAAAGTTTTCTTTTCTCCTTCCTGCAAATCAAAATGTTCAGCTCAAGCTTACTGATCTTGACCTCCCTCATTTGTGTGAAAACAAACCTTCCAAACTCATCTCAGAACATTTGCTTTTTTCCTGTGCTTATTCTATAGTTTCTCTCTCTGAATGTTATTTCATTTTGAGAAACTGAGGCTAGGTGGATTTGTGTGGGAAATACCATGAGAAATGGAGCTTAGGCTATTGTAAATGCTAATTAGTTCAGGACTATGGGGCGCAGCCTCCATTAAGAAATCCCTTTGTTTCCTCAGAGGTCATAGAAATTACCTTACCTTACTCCCCTATTGATGACTTATAAGCACCCAATAATTAAATGATTGAACCATAAACATCTAAACTTGGAAATAAAAACAATCAACTATAGTTGGTTGGGACATCATCCTAAATTCTTCCCAATTCTACTCTCACAACTATTTTTCTTTATTCTCTGATTTTTCCTTTTTTTTTTCTTTTTTTACTGTGAGCCTATATTACTTTAATAATCAGGAAAAATATAAAGAAACCTTTTAACAACTTTTTACTGGTAAATTGAGAGAAGTAGACAGACCATCTCACCAAACCAAGGCTTTTCTCTCCGCTCTTTTTCTGGAGGTATTGCTGAATGATTACTAATAGCAACAACGTCTGACTGTGTCGTGGCTGGATTTCGGAAGGCTTACAATATAATCTTCTGTCAAGCATCCAATATGACATTTTTAGCTTACTGTTTGAGGTCTCATGTTTTTGCAATCCAACTCTTGACTCATTGTATGTGTGTACGCACACTTTGTTCCAGACTGTCTGTCAGAAGAACACTTCTTTCTAAATGAAGAGAAGTGTTTCTCGTGAATGCCAAGACTATATGAGGAATCGTAGTGTGGAATTGCAATTTCTTTGTTCCTGCTGGCTAACTGCTTTAAAGACAAAAATCAAGGGCAAGTGTGCCTCTAAGAGAAACTTTTGTAGGGCCCATACCACTTGTACTTTTTGAAGATCACAAACTGCATTTTGCCAACTTCTGATCAAGGTGACAAATCTTGGCTCAGGAAATAAATTTAGCGATGTGTCAGCCCCATCAATAAGCTCAAAGGAAAAGTAATTCATTTTTAATGGAAATTCTGTTTACAAAATAGACTAGGTATATAACCAAACTCTAAAGGAGATAACTCACCCTGGCAAATGGGCTGCATACCTAATGGAATAAAATAAAAGTGAAGCAGAAACACATTGCACTACAGAAATGAAGTACATGCGACATTCTACGGTTAGTACAACAGTGATTTTACATCATACCGAAGCTTTTGTGTTCAGCCTTGATTTAGATTCAAGAAATAGGGGGGAAAAGTTGGGAAAGATGAAAAAGGAAATGGAGTCATTCTACTAAGCAAAAATTTATCTTTAGTTTTCCAAAAATCTTTCAAAAATCTTTAGACCAGCACAAGCACATGTTCCTTTTGGTGCCTAGAATTTTGGGGGTCTTTGCCAGGTTTTGTCCTCCACTGGTCTAGCTACTCTTGCTCCTCAACAAATGTGACATCAATTCCATTACAAATATTATTAAGACATTTTCTAAATTCTTTTGTTTCTACTCTTTAGCATGCTTTTCACTACAACCCTATATAAGCAAGTAGGGTGGTTAGTGTTACCCCCAGTTGGCAAAAGAGAAAATGGAGGTACCCAGTGGTTCTGCTAACTGCTGAAAATGACTGAAATAATCCATCCAACATCTCTGTGTACTCACTACCCCCATCGGCAAGAGGGAACCATGAATAACGCCACCATTCCCATAAATGAACCTCAGCACCCACCAGATGCATTCAGTTTCTACCACAAACTCAGAAACAAAAAGAATAAACAGAATCCTTGGGAAATAAAGAAAAAGAAGTCAAAGCCATTAATTAATCTACTATACTGTGTGAGGCTGGCATCACAAAAAAAGACAAACATAAGATAACCAGTGGATGTAATTGAGATCACCAAAGATGTCTGAAAATATTCCAACTGTTGTTTAATTTAAACAACAATTAAAAAAAGAAAAACTTGAAACAACAAGATTGAGGTTGGACTTCAGGGAAGTAAAACCCTGAAATGAAATATGTGGTGCTATAAATAACCTGATAGTGGGTTTATATCACACTGGGGCCAGTTGTTCACCAGCTCCTAGCTCCTGCACATAGTTGATGCTCAGTAATTGATGAAAGATTAAATGCATGAAGGTCCCTCCTCAATCGGTGCAGGTCAGGAAGAAAGATAAACAAGAAAGTAAGTCATTGTTATAAAGCAACATAATCATAATAATACCTAACAATTTTTGAACCCTTTTTGAAGCCTCATTATGGGCATCAACTCATTAAATCTTCCCAGTGACCCTAGGAGTTCGGACCTAGTCTCAGTGTAATGACTGTGCTCTGAAGGGAGAGGACTCCATGGTAAATCATGTCCACTGGGGCTGATTGCAAAACTGGCCACGATTATTCATTCACCCTGTATCCGTGCTCTTTGCAATTGACTCTGCCTGTCCTCCCAGCAAGAGATAGAATGGTTGCCCCATCCCATGAGTCCAGGCTGGCCTGCTTTGGCCACAAGAATGTGGTGTCTGTGACAAGAGTTTCAGTCCCAAGCAAGAACTCAAGAGGCCCTGCTTCTGTTCCTGTTCTCAGGACACTGCCACTGCCACGTGAATAGACCCAGGACAGCCTGTGAGGGTCATCCTCACAGGGAACACAACCGAGTCAGTTGGTTCATCAGCTGCGGCCTCAGAGATGTGTGGGAGTCTCTCCAAGAATCAAAGCCTGGGAGATGACCTGCAGGTGGGGGCAGAGGCGTGAGGGGGCCTGCTGAGATCGAACTACCCAGTTGAGCCTAAACTGAACTGTCAACCGTGGAAGAAATAGCCTATTGTTTAAGGTCACTAAATTTTAAGGTGACCTATTTACCCAAAAATAACTAAGTGATATACCACCATATCAAAACCTGCTAGGATCATGCTTAAACATTTTTAAGTCACATAAATGGTTTGAGAAGGGGAACACATCTTAGACTCACCAAGATAAAAATACTTTTGCAGGACCAATATGGCAAATTATTAGGATCTTATAACGGGACTATACCAAAGACATAATCAAAACAAATTGAAACAAGTACCTTCAGGGTCCCTGTTTAGTCATGAGGTAGGCTGCTTCTAAACTGGTGCCCAGTGACCCCAGGTTCCCTGCAGGGTCTCCCTCAAGGCTGTGATCAAGTGTCAGCTGGGTCTGGTGCTTCATTTGAAGGCTGTGAGAGAAGAATCAGCTTCTAAGGCCACTATAGGACTGTTGGCAAGCCCCAGTCCACAGGGGCCCCTGGATGCAGGGCTTCAGTGCCTTGCAGGACCCCCTCCACAGGGCAACTCACAATGTGCTAGTTTCCAGCTTCAGAAAAACCACAGGAAAAGCTTCAGAGAGAGAGAGTGCAAGCAAGATGGAAGCCACCGAGTTTTACAGCCTCATCTTGAAATAGCTGTTTCATCACATCTGCCACGTGCTGTTCATTATAGCAGCTAGTCACTAGGTCCAGCCCAGGCAGAGAGGAAATTACACAAGGGCAGGAATACCAGAATCTGGGGTCATTGGGGACCACTTTAGAAGCTGCCTACCACATAACCAAGTTCTGGGAGATTGTGAAGATAAGAGTTTTGTAAACAGGGACTTACTCATCAAACCTCAAAATGCTAAGGCCTCAGGAGCCAACTCTTGAAACTTGAAAAGGGTGAATTTTTTTTAATACAAATTACAGAGTGATCTTGTTGTCCCAAAAGAATAACAGAGGGTGAAATTATAAATAAGTTTTGAAAGGTTTAGGAAAATTCTCCAATGCTGGTTCCACAGTGGAATATTAAGGGATGCAAGGAATGTGTGCAGTCTATCCCTAATGTTTTCAGAGTAAGATCGATAAAGACAACTTTAGCCCCAATGAAACGTCCCTCAGAGGCAGGCAAGATGGACCAGTGGTCTAATCTACTGTGGCATTTCTTATATACTTATGCATAACACTATGTGGGAATGCAATAAAAATTTAAACAAGGTAGTAGCATTCAACAAAATAGGAGGATTCAGCCTTTGAAAAATGGAGACATGACATTCCTATGGTGTCTCAGATGTGCCAGAGATCCTCTATATTAGTTCCTTCCACAGAGGCTCATATAAATCATAGATACAAAAAATTGTGTCATAGCTCCACACAGAATGGAGGTGAAGAAAACAGGCTTTGTGGAGCACTGCTGTGAGAGAGGAGGGGAATGCCTGACTCCATGTGACAGCCTGCCTTGCACAACTACATTATGTTCAAGGGTTTAGAAGAGCAAAGCCATCTATTTTGCCCTCTGGCAATATCTCAGTAGATATTTTAGGCATACACTTGAGGTTTGGGGGGATTTGTTTCCCTCTAGTTTTTAAAGAGAAGACTGAGGATGGGTGAATGGAAGGTTTGGGCTTTACAATACACACAGTAGGACCAACAAAATCATTGCTATGCAGTAGCACTTAATTTGAAGGTAAACAGTCTTCAGTGCAAAGAATGAATTTAAAAGTTTCCACATAAGCAGAGTCTTGCATTTTGACATTGTAAGAGCGGTAGCTTCTGTCAATCAACCTGAATTCTCTGTAAGCCTTAAACATATAAGTCACATTGAGAGGGTTATGCATTTCACAAGTGGATTTATATATAAATACTTTTGCTGGCTCCAGTTCAACACAACAAAAGAAGTCAAACATTAGTCTGTATTTGTATTTCTTTGCTGAAGTGTTTTGACATAAATTGCACACAATCCTAGCTGAAAAGCAGCAGGCAGTTTGGAACTAACTGCTCCTCACACTTGCATGCTTTGTGATATGATTTTTTTCTACTTGGAAAATTAGAAAGCTTATGAGTGAAAAGTTTTCTGAAACTTAAGGAAAGAATTTTTTAAGAAGCATAACATTTCTGAAAATTTCCACATTTTCCCTATAAGTCACTCTCTGCAACATCGCACAAGGCTTGTAAGTTTCAAACTTCCAAATTCTAAGGGCACAATTTACAGTCAGCATGCATCTTTTGAAGACTGAAAGTTGTACCTATCATATCTAGAAGTTACTCAGAACACGTTTTGTTATAAACCAATTCCATTTGCTCACTGCGGAGAAAAGACATTATTAGTTAAAACCACTAAATATCCAAGCTACATTGCAAAATACTGTGGAGACACGAAGAGGATTTTTTTAGAAATTTTCACTCATATATGTCTATATGGAGCTAAAAAAATATCTGGATATCATCTGTATTAGAAGTTATTGATACAATAAGGCTAAATTACAAACTACTAAGTTTATTCTCACCCTCATCAGGAGCAGGTTGCATGCTACTCAGCTGAGCTAGGGTGGACATTGGGCTCTGGGTTGCATGTTAGGTTCACATTTACTGCATGTGTCTCTCATCCTCCTTGCATCCACAGCTGCCAAGGGCATGCAGTGAGCAACTCATTCCACTTGGAGATGCAGGCTAAAGAAGCAGTGGCTACAGGAAGCATGTTTCCTCCCAGAAGATCACCAAAGTGCAAAAAGGTAAACCCAGTCATGCAAGCACATGCAGAGCCTCTGTTTGCATCATATGGACTAATATCTCTCTGGCTAAAACAATACACTTGATCAAGTCCAAAATCCAGGGAAGGGGAATTATACTTTGCTGCAATGAGGCCATGGCAATAAGACAGTCTTCCATGCTACCATTACTAGGTGTTATTGCCAGCCTTAAGTAGTCAATAGAAAAGTTCTGCTTTCTTCCATATTGAGTCAACATTATTGTTGCATTTAAAATTAAAAATCCATAGGGTATATTTTTTCAAAAAACCTTTTGTACTTCTTTGGAAATCTGCATACAAAGGGTGGTTCTATGGTTTAAGACTGCCTGTGACTATGAGTTTTATACCAACAAATGAAATATGAACACATGGATATATAACTCATGTATACAGATATAAATATAGACTAAGCTTAGAATTATACTTAGATTTAGATATGTAACTCTTTCACTCTGCTTTCTTTTCCAAGCAATTTAGTTGAAAGGCAACAAGATTATAACCTACCCCTTATTTAAGGTTTTAAAAGTAGCATAGTATTCCAAGGAAGGCAAAGTTTAAACAAAACAAGATGAAAATAAGCTAAAATAAATGTTAAAATCCAAATTGTATTTCCCCTATTGGTTTGAAAACTGGCCCCCATCCACGCAGGGCAAGGAGAGACCAAAGAAAGAGGCAGTCAGGCTACTTCTAGATGGTGGGCGGCAGGTGTAATAAGCAAGGGAACTTAGCTATGAGGCTGGTCTTGGGTGACTGCAAGATCAGATCTCCATATCTGCCCACCAGAATCTTAAACATTTATATACAGGCTTAAAGTGGGTTCAGTCTCCAATACCACCCAGAAGGTCTCAACAACATACTATTTTCTCAAGGCTGCATTCTTGAAAATAGTTCCCACAATGGGAACGGTGGGTGAAAGATATATTCCAAAGACAGGGGAGCAGGTAAAGAGTCCCTGACTGCAGGGCAGTCTCGTGAGTCAGTTGGCAGTCACATCCTCTTGACAATCCCCTCCAACATTCCACCCCCTGTGGCAGGCTTTTACAATCTGAGAACACCCTCTTCAGCAATATGCCCTAAGGGGCCAGCGAGGGGTTCCACTAGCATGGAGGTGGTTCATTGGGCAGCAACCTGGCTGCATTGGAGGCAGACGCCACAACAACAGTATAGACACATGCAAGAGAAAACATAGATCAAGACAGTGATTCCTAAAATGAGTAACAGTCTTTCCACCGAGAGCCCCATGATACACTGCTCTTCTCTATGAAGCCCCCTAGGCTGAGGGTCAGATCCGTCGGGACACTCACTTGTGTTCTCATGGGATTCAATAAAGATGATACGTTGGCAGACTCATTGGGTGTAAGCTCAAGTCCTGTTTGGATGCTGACGCAGATGCCTCTTTGTGAGGCAGTAACAGTGTCCGAGGCCATTGTGTCTGGGGGCAGCTTTTCTCCTAACAGACATTTCAGTGTTCAGTAAGACAGGCTATGCCTGCCCTCATTTGAGGCTTGCTGGGTGAATTTAGTAGGGGCTTCTACGTGTGCTGAAATGTCAGAGGAAGGGCCAGAGACAACAGCCAAATGATCATCCGGTGGAAAACAACGTGCTCACCTGGCCTTGAGGACAGGAGGTTGGCAGCTTCAGGAGCCTGACCTGGCTGTGCACACCTACATGTTCGCTGGGGGAGGCAGCACTGGGAGGCTCCTGCTCCTTCACCTGGCCTGCTGGTCCCAAAACTAGCAGAGCAGTGGACCATGGAAGATCCTTCTCAAACTCAGCTTTTCCTCCAGTTTTCAAACTCGAGCTTTATCCTCTAGTTGGGCATCAGTGGCCAATCAAAGTGCCCACCGTGGAGACCAGCCCACCGGAGGAGCCACCCGGCTTCCTGTGCCATTCCTCATACAGGCACATTAAACAGGCCAGCACTTTGGGGTGTCTCTGCACTCACACAGCCATCTGCAAGCATCCAACATTCAGGGCTCCCCCTTCCCACATAGAGCTCACTGGCCAAGTCAGATTTCCCCCTAGAGATGCTTCTTTCCCAGACCTGTTTCTTGGTGTCCTGGCTGGCTCGCCAACTGCTGTCTCATAAACTAGGCCCCATCCACAGAGGGCAAGGAGAGACCACAGGGAGAGGCAGGCCAACCCAGGCTGGTCGGTGGCAGGCATAACGGGCAAGGAACATGTCTGAGGCCTGTCCCAGCGGGCTGAAAGACAAGGGCATCTCCTCAGCCACCGGCCAGATCTCAGAAGGGCTCAGTCACATATACGGTCCGGGTGGTCTCAGCCTCATATTGCTCTCTCAAGGCTGCACTCTTGAAACAGCTCCCACCGTGGGAGTACTTGGTGGGCAGAACATACATTCCGAAGATAGGGGTGAGGGTGAGGAGCCTCTGATGCTTAGGAGTCAACCAGCAGTCATGTCCTCTCTGTGACTTCCTCCAAGATTGCCAATAAACAAACAGGCAAACAAATAAATAAATGAATACTCTGGACGTCTTTGTCCCCGGGGACAGAGTAGCATCATCAACTTCTTTTGAGGCTTTACCTAACAACCCCAGTCAAAATGGCTCAACACTCTTCTTCCAGATTCCCAGATTGGCTGAACTACAGTGGCCTGATCAGCTAAAGAGTTTCTTGGTCCAGAATGTACTTGTCTCTGAAGCAAAGAGAAATGTAAGATTGACACAGAAATTTTTTTCTATAACAAGTGATAGAAAATGTCTATCTATGCCAATATCTGTTCTCTTGATAGAGTATAAAGAATGCCAGCAATAACACTCATTTCCAGTTTTCCTATATAAGCCCTCTCACTGTTTTGGGTGCAATTAGATGTTCCTTCAATAGGACTTCAGTGTTGGGGTTTTGTCTCTTAAATAGACTCTACCCACTTAGGAGCAGGAGAAAATAATTTTATCTGTGTACATTTTTCCTGTTTGTTCCCAATTTGACTGTAAGTTCCTTCAGGTCAACAACTTTATTTGCACATCTGAAAACGTCTTCCACTATGGCTTGTATTTAGGAAGCATCTGATGAATCTGCCCAAATGGGTTGAATCACTGGATTCCACATTTTATAAATCCTTTGGCTTAAAGGGGTTTTTAAGACTCTTGGGGAAGATAATAATTGTTCTTGACAGTAGTAAGTAAATTATGAAAAATGAGGAAAATCACCAGGAAGAAGGATCAAACTCTGAGGCAAATAAATACATCTGGGCTCCAACCAAAATGGCCAGGAGAAACTATACTGGCACCTGGGAACCCGCTGGAATGGGGCTTCATCTCCCGTCTTGAAAGAGAATCTTCATTTCCATGTGTTTGGGCTGGTCCATGAGTGAGTGCCCTGGTGATACACTGAACTCAGCAGAGCTATGCTGGTTGCAAAGCATTTTATCCATGTAATTAAAGAAAAATTATGAAAGCTACAAAATTTAAAAGGTACCAAAGAAGCTATCTAGAATACAAGCCTGAAGACTTATGTATAAATTTGGTTAACTTGTTTAAGTAATGACACATTCAAATGTCCAAATGACTCCCACTCTAGTGGCTAAAAGCTTTTAAGATCTTGGTTGTGCCTTCAGAAAATAGCTTAACAAAATTCTTAAGGGATCTGAGACCATGATGTGATTTTTATGTAGCAATAATCCACCTAAACAGTGTTCCTGGCTTACTTTCAAAAGTTTGGAAATAATCATTAGAGAACTAACTCATATGGTTAAAGATGAGACAAGGAGGACGAGGGAAGGCTCTTCGAGGCAGCCCTGCAGGTGGGAGAGGCTGTCTCAGGAGTGGGGGGGGACGGAAGTAGGCAGGGAGCTGTGTGCAGAGAGAGGACAGTAGGTTTTATTGAATAGTTGGTTCTGGGAGAAGAAAGAGAAAATATACAATGTTTAGGTTTTTGCTTGTTCAAGATGGTGGTGTTCATTTGCCAAGGTAGAGTCCATGTTGAGTCTAGAGTCCCTGGGGTATGTCAGTAGCTATATTGGGCCTCGGGTGAACAAGACTAGATTGGATAAGCGCAGATCAAAGGAATCACATGGAATTTTGACAGTCATTTGCCCTATTATTTTAATGTGTCCCCTATTTGCACATTTACCCCTCACGGGCCACCAAACTGGTGGGGGGAAAGGGATCTGGGTCAGGAGCCAGAAGACTTGGGTCCTAGTCTCTGCCAGCAGAGGTGGTGTGGCCCTGAGGAAATCCCTTCAATTTCTGTATAATAAAAAGGTTAATATTATCCCCAAGTTTCTTTTCAGTCCCAACATTCTAGCGCTATGGTTCCAGTAAATCTATTCCCTGTTCATTAAGTTACTCTTTAAAAATAATTAGTAAGATACTGAATAAGAAATGTCAAAGGCAGTGAAAACTCCTTTTTATTTGCAATCAGAGATACTTGTAAAAATGTTTCTGATAGTAAAAAAATATCCTGTTGTTTTTAATGTTCTTTGTTTTGGTTATCCTACCAGATATGAGGAGCTTGGTTATTTAGCTTTTTCCCTGCTATCTGGCACAGCTACCCATAACCACAGTACCTGAAATTTTAAGACTCAAATTGTTTTATGAACAAGAGAACATCAATAAGCACTTGACTTTGAAATTATCTTCCCATCTATTTTCGAGCATTATTTTGAGTTATGAAAAAAGAAAAAGAAAACCCATTTCCAACTTATTTCACTATTCCTCTGGAAGAATTATATTCTAGGTCTCATACTTTGATAGTACTTTCCTTTGTTATCATGACTCCCTTGCAGAAAGTACACCTAAAATACCTTTGGAAATTGCTTCCTTCCACTGTTACACAGCAGGCAGGACAACCTACTTCAGTGGGGAATGAGATCACAGCAAATTTGCTCTCATGTCTCATTGGAACACCAGGCCTGTATATCTGATGGCTTCCAGGATATTTCCATTGCCTAGTTTCACTGCCACCTCTATACAGTGACACCATGCTTGGCAAATGGTAATAACAAGGGCTGCCATTAGGGAGTTCTTGGTAATGCCAGGCCCTATACCAGGAGCCCACTGATGTCAGTTTTACATCAAGCCTGTGAGGTGAGTTTCATTATTCTCCCTGTTGTACAGGTGAGGAAGTTCAGACAAGAGAGTAACTTGCTCAAAGTCCCTTCACAGGTAAAAAGTAGAAGAACCTGGGACTCAGACCCCAGCCATCCCATGTCAGAATCTGGCTTTAGCAACTGGTCTGTGTGGCTTCTAACTAAGCACTCGATGGGTTGAGTTGAAAGGATGGAGGTGAAAGGCTGCTGTTGTCATTTCTTCCAGAACGAGCTTGTCCTAACATGCCTGCTTCTGTGAGCCCACACCACGTCCTAGGGAGACAAGGTGGCCTTAAAGGGCTTCCTGCCCCGCTCCCTCTGACACACGCACACACCAGGCTGCAGTCCAGGTTCTAGAGAAGGCTGCTAGTAAACAAGTAAACACATGTGTCAACAAAGGATCGCAGATTGTGGAAAGTGTTTGGGAGGCACTAAAACAGGACAACAGGTCAGGAGGTGACAGGGGTGAGAGCTGTTTCATGTGTCCTAATGATACACATTGTCTGGCTGTTCCTACCACCAGATCCAGTGGAGGTTCAGCTCTTGGAATTTCTATCATCACCATCACCACAAAACAGGTCCCCAGGTTCCAGATTCTTTTTATTTTTCAGTTTATTATGATGGATTCTTTAGAATAACATTCCTAAAATGTTACTTTCTCATCTTGCCTTTTGTGTACCTTGGGTTTAAGCACTTCATCTTACAGCCAACTCCCTCCATCATCTAGTCCCACCCTGAACATCTGAAAACATCTTTCGTCGTCTGCCCACAAGTCCATCTGCCTCATCTACCATGTGTCAGTCATGGTATATTCCCCAATACAAGCCAGCTGGTTCTTCTGGCCAACTTTCTTGGGTCGCCTATGTATTCTGTGTTCATCACTGCATGCCTAATGCCAGGAGGGTCATTCCTGCTCTGTCTGCCCATCACACTTTGCTTGTCATTTAAAGGCCAACTCAGGTCACAGTTTTGACACTAAGTTTTCTCTATGCCATTCCACACTAATACCCTTTTTAAAAAATCTCATCTTCTTCCACAGCTTTCTATTCTAGCACACTGTTTTGCAATGCTCCTGATCACTGTGTGAATGTGTGTGTTGTACACACCTGTGTGGGGCTGAAGGCTGTACATTTGTTCAGGATGACAACCAGGTCTTACATTCCTCTCTCCTTCCCTAGTGTCAAGGATCACAACAGCAGTACAAATGCCAAGTACTGTGCTAAGTGTTTTACACACTTTCAGCTACTTGTCCTCCCCACAGCTTTGTGGAGGGGCCACCCTCACAACCCCTATTTGAGAGATGAGGAAATTAAGGCTTGGAGAAGTAAAGTGACTTGGTAGCAAATGGCAGACCTGCAGTTTAGACCTAGAGTGTGTAGTTTCAAAGTCTGCAATCTAACCTCTAAGCCATGCTGCCTGAACCTGCTTTACAAACCCTACCCCGAGCTACTTCCCAAAAAGACTCCAGACTCTTTACGGGAAGATACCGTGTGGGGGAAGAAATATGATGTGAACCCCAGTGCAGGATTCCGTCTTCTGGGGGCTGCTCTTGCTGAGACTCGGCGGGGAGAAGCCACGGCCACCACATCTGTCTAGAAGGCAAACCTTGATGGAGAAGCTTGAGGGCAAGAAGGGAAAATACACTCAAAGCCATTGCCAGCAGGGGGGGCGCTCCAAGGTGAAGAGGGCAATCACGTCAAGAAACTCAAAGAATCACACTAATAACATCAGCGGCTCCCGATGAGCTTACTCAAGTTTCTTCTTGAAGGTCAGTGGATTTCTGATAACCTGGCTCCAAAAAACCTGAAAATGGAGGAAGGCAGTGTGATTGAACGTTTAACCAGAACAAACAGCAAAGCCCTACAACAGTTTGGACATTCTTTTCATGTTTGTCCTTTTTCTGAATCCTTTTCTATCTTTAAGATAGTCTTTTATAACGTGATGTTCAATGTCCTCACTCTCTGAGAGTTTAAAACAGCTGGAATTTTGAATCTCGGTCCGTACTACTCATTCCGTTGATTTCCTCTTGCTGAGTTCTTGTGATCCAATCCCAGCCTCCTCCCTATTGCCCTTTTCTTTTCATAAACTGCATGTGGCACTGCAGGAGAAGGCTGGTTTTTCTGGAAGGGGCTGTTTCCAGGCCTGCCTGCAGTGGGGTTGATGGCTAGGAGTTGGAAGACACCCGGTGACTTGCCCACGGGCTCTGAAGTTCCCACCCATGGCTACTTCCCGCTGGATCTTCGGTGCCGGGTCTCAGTCTACTCCCACTGCTAAGCAAACTACCGCACACAAATGGATAGCTTATGAACATTTTTTGTCTCATAGTGCTGGAGGCTTGGAGTTCAAACTCAGGGTGCCAGCACAGTTGGGTGAGGGCCCTCTCCCTGGCTGGAGGCTCCTCCCAGCCTCACAGGGAGGAAGGAGGGAGGGAGCCCTCTGGGGCCTCTCTTACAGGGCACTAATCCCTGTCAGGGCTCCACCTGCATGACCTCTTTACACCCAGAGGCCTCACCTCCTAACACCTCCGAGTCACCTTGGGGGTTATGAGGCAGCATATGAATTTAGGGGTACTGCATTATGAGCATAGTGGGAGATGGAAGTTTTCTGAAGACCAGAAGCAGGGACAAAAAGCTGTTTCCTTAATTTGAACATACCTTTAATTTTTGATGGTCTGGACCAAAAGAAGAAAAATCGAATTACAAGTTAAGAGGATAGGTCAGAGATAATAATAATAATTAATTTCAATGGTCTCTTTTCTGAAGAGACAAGGTATTTTAAGAGTTTCAAAAATCTTGTCAAAAGATCCCAGATAACAAAGAACGGAGGTCCCACAGAAGCCTCTGCAGCAGAACACAGCGATGTTTTGATTTTGATGGAATTTAAATTGTCTGTACTAGCTTCATTAAAAGAAACAAAATATTTGTTAAGTCTGTTAATTATTTTTAAAGCACCATATAATAGAAGTGCGAAATATATATAAAAACCTAAAATTCATACACAAAAAGGATGGCAGTCAACATACCAAAAATGTACATGTATACCAGGTTTAGTATAAACTTCTTAGCAACTACAACAAAAATAAATTTTTCATCAGCTGTAAGTTCTGAATTTTGATATCACCTGCCATAGGAAGAAAATTATTTCTGCTTTATTTTTCATGAAAATTTCCTTATTGTCCTGTGTTTCCCTAAGAATATATGGAATGTAAGCACTTTTTAACACTTTAGAGGGTTTCCCTTATTTCTTAATATGCAAATTCAAATATCCTCTTGGGCAGACTGTCCGATATCCAGTAGTCTATTAAATCCAACATGTTGAGACTTTCTGATTTTGATTAAAACATACACCTGAGAAATTCATGAATGTACTGGGTTTCCTTCAAGTCATTCCTAATGCCTCACATGGCTAATACTAACATGTACAAGTTATGTAATTATGTCCTGAGGAGATGAGACCAGCAGGGTGCAAGGTGATAGCCTTGAAGAATAAGGGTTCAAAGTTAGCATCTTGCCAGGGAGCCAGGGCCTCACACAGACTCTCAGTCTTAAACTGCACAAGCTTTTCAGTCTGAGAATCGGCCTCCCCAAATACATGTGCTTCAGTAGCGTTCCTTGGGAAGAGACAAAACCACTGGTTTGTCTTTTTTTTTCATGCACTATCAGACTTCCATGTTTTTGGTCCTTCCTTAGCTGCTTTGAATAGGTTTAAAACCCTGAGGTTGCTGATACAGGATTATATAAACATACTTTTTTCAAAATATACATTTTCTGAAGTCTAAATAAATAGCATTTATTCAGTTCGCAATTGTTTTTATCAGGAGTCATTCCTCCTCTCTCTTAAAAATAGTCTGAGCTGTTCTCATTCAAAGTCCTTTATAAAGAAGAAAAAAATATATGTGTATTAAAGGTACAGTAAGCTTTAGAGTCTTACGTCAATTGTTCACTGCCAAGAATCCCATTTTGAATGTTTTATTTTCCCCCCAAAGTTATGTGAGAGTACAAAGTGGATATTATTCTTTAAATCTAAGTTTAAACAGCTTAATGAGTGGAGCCAATTGAAGTAAACCGTAATTGCTAAACAGGATTAAGTTTACAACAGCCTTGTGAAAGTCTGCAGGAAAGCAAGACAGAAAAACAGACCTGGACAAGGAGAATGCGTTTGTATGTAGCTGCTGTTTGAAGACTCTTTTCTCTAAAATCCAGTATTATGAATCAATGTGCGTCAAACAGTAATCTCTGTGGTCTCTCATTCTCACTTGATCTTACTATTTATGTTCCACACTCTGTTATGTAACTGGCATACAAGTTCAAATAGTTAGACTCACATGCTACCACGGTGATATACAATCAGGCTGAATTGCTTTCTTTGGCATTAGGAAATTAGGGCGATCCCACCCTGTCATACTCATTTGTCCACCCTTTGTACTGCACAATTTATCTTCAGACTAATGGAGTGTGTGCAGGTGATCAAAACTTGTGGGTTTATTCTTGATTCAATCAGCTAAATTATTTCTTACCATTTCAAATCTTATCCCTAGGCTCCTCAAGGCAGCAATTAAAAAAATTTAAAAGTGGGACCCTTCCTTCTCAGATATCAAACCTGTAGTAAGCCTAGCCCTCTGATAGGATCCAAAGAAGAAAAGGACAATTCACAGGAGAACCGGGACTGCTGCCAGCCTGCCCATTTAATGGGGTACACCCTCAACCCCCAACTACTTGCAGTCACTCTTGGGTTTTTAATAAATCCCTGAGTTAGAGCAAAAATTTTGGGTCAATGTTTCTCTAGAAGCCTTTATTAGAACACCATTCCCACCAGATGCTCAGGAAAAGGGGGTTCTGTGGTCTGCAGCTCATTAGCATACTAAAATCTACAAGGACTCCCAGAAGTCCCATGTAAACGTTACTGTAGCTGAGTTAATTTAGCAGAGGCCCCCTTTTCCCAAAATGAGGAGACGACGGAACCTCATTTGCAACATCCTATCCCGCAGAACCAATGTTCTGCCAGGTCTCACTTTGGGAAACCCAATTTGAGAGCACCAAGTTAGCCTTCCGCTTACTCATCTTTACTAATTCAAATTGGACAATATGCTGCAAATTAATCTACTCTGAACCTCTAGGGCTTTATGTAAATTGGAACTTCTTTTGGTGCTTAAATAACTTGCTGAATTTTTTGTTTGAAGCATGCATTGTCTGTTACATTCTACTTGGTGTGCAGAGTGAAACGTTTTCAGAGTGTGTTCTGTTACTTGTAATTTTTACCCAACACTGAACCTCTCCTAATAGTTTCTGCTTGACTAGTATTAAGGCAGCCAAAGAGAACAGTTTAATACTCACTTTAACTCTACTGAATCCAGTTTCAGGCCCTCTGCAGTGAAGACACACACTTCATTAATTACACTAAGCCTCATAGATCTGATTTTCCTCTCTATAATCAAGCAACATCCTCCGAACACAACATCCCACGTGATCAAGCTTCCTCAGTGCCATAGACCCTCAACTCCCCAGATTCAGAAAGCAGCAGGGTCTCCATCATGAATGTGATGCAGCGAGGACCTAGCGTAATAAAGCCTTAGCTCCAAAGTGCTGTTTTGTCAGAGCACATGGGATTATAAAAGCAAATACGTATTCTGCATAATATTATGTCACATTATCAGGCACATTTTTAAAAAAGCAACACCCACAGGTCTGAACAACTTCAGTTTTGTGCAAATTCTGCAAGCACTAAGACATGCTTACATGTCACTTTTTTGTTGTATCAGCACAGTGCCATGGGGGGCTGTTGTGTCTCACTTGGCTTTGCCGTTGCTAGTCTATACCGTTGCAGACACTTTCCCTGCTTGCTAAGGGACTTCTGGCTCTGTATGAGAGTTCTCGGTTCCCATGCCTCTTTTGTGACTGACACAGAGGAGCTTCTGTGAGCACAGTGGTACAACTCAGTCCTCATAGGGAACTCAATATGCCGTACCACTGATGCCCAACCCCGCATGCTTTTTATAATCATAGCCATCATCTTTTTATTATGTCTTGGACTTGAGGAGGCCTGAAAGCAGATGTAACTCATGATGACCTGACTTCAATGGGAGAATGAACCAGGTGGCTAATTGTCTCTAAAACAAATACACTGATAATTAGCAGGAGAGCACAATGCAGCAGAAGCCTAACCACCAACCTTTATTTAAGTTAAGCAAATGGGTGAGCAAATGATGCAGCTGCACTGCACTTTGACAAGTTAATAAGGGAGCCATACTTCATCTCATCAGCCATACTAGCTGAGGCCTGTGCCCTCAGGGCTTGGTATCAATGGTGCTAAAACTGTGAACTTGGGAAATTGTCAGTGCTCACAGTGAAAAACTCTCCTCTGAGGTCTTTGTGGAGTCTGGGAATACGGTGCTAGATTTTCTCACCTATGGAATGCCAGGGTCAAAGCCGAGACAATATAAAGACGGTGAGATCTCAGCCACACACACTGCCAGTGAGAACAACTGCGACTCTCTCAGTGTTAATTTAGTGACAACATCATTGCAAATTTCAGTTTTCTAGCCCTCAGATTACTTAGCTTGGATCGGCTAACATCTAGATCAGGGTTCAGCAAACTTGTTCTGTAAAGGACCACGTAGTAAATATTACAGGCTTTGCAGGCATTTGATCTCTGTTGAAATCACGTAGGTCTGCCATTTTAGCACTAAAGCAGGCATAGTCAAGACATACAAAAGTCAGTCTAACTGTATTTCAGTAAAACTTTATTTATGGACACCAATTAAATTTCATAGAATTTTCACATCAAGAAATGTTATTCCTCCTTTGCTTTTACTTCAAGCATTTACAAATGGAGGAACAATTCTTAGCTTATAGACCACACAAAAACAGACTGGATTTGACTCATGGGCTAGAATGGGCTGACCTCTGCTCTAGATTAATTAATTGAGCTGGAGGTAAGGTTTCAGAGATAACACAGAGCTACTCTCTCTCTGGTTTCCTACATATCTATTTTTTGGCTATGTAAGGGAATTCATTTCTTAAGGGAGCTAGACTCATGACCATGGGAAAAGGATATTCTAATTGCTTGACCTAATAAATACATGTTGATTATCTGCTGTAAAACTCACAGGTCTTGAAAGGCATAGACTGAAGGAGATTATAATTCAGAGTTCCGGCTGGAAATGACTCCATGTCAGGGCTCAAGCAAAGAACCCTGGGTGACTTGGTTTCTTTGCTTGGATTCTTTAGCCCAAATACTTCATTTCTGAGAATTTATCCTAAAGAAATACTTAATATTGCATGTAACAACTGAAGAACAACATTGAGAATGTTTATTACAGTATTATTTACAAAATCAAAAATGTTAGAAGTAATGTAAATGTTAGACAATAGGAACTTAGTTAAATAGTTCATAATAATATTATATAAAATGGTTTGTAATGTAACCACTAAAAGTATGACACCTAAGACTGTATGTTGTCATGGGAGGATATTCATCTTGAGCAGAGAGGCAAGCATGTAACAAAATAATAAAGACAAAATGTTCTGATTTTTGTTTTTAGAATTAAAGAAAATATCTAGAAGCATATAACCAAGGTGAGATATTACTGCTCATCTCTGTAAGGTGGGTTTATGACTGGTTCTTAATTTTTGTCTTCCTCTGAACTGTATTTTCTAATTATTCTTAATTAATTCATCCAATGCATATTTATTAAGCACTTACTATGTTCTAGGCCCTGGATTTCTACTATGGAGATTTTGTAGTTTTTAAAGAACTAAAAATTTAATAGAAGAGGCAGTCTTCAAAAGTGAATGTAGGGATGCTTGCAAGGAAGCTGCTAGGAACACGTACATGGAAGATACACTGGGAAGGATGAGGACAGGAGAGAAGGAGGCAGAGGCAGCTGGGAGCAGGGTCTCAGAGATGTTTAAAGTACATGGGTAGCAATTCTTAGCAATACTGCCTGTAACTCTTTCTGCCATTTTTCAAAACCAACCATTGTGTCTATCACTCAACCTCCTCAAGGAACCCAAGGATGAGGTACTAAAACATGGTGAAGATATGGTTTAATAACACAGGCCTATAAGGCCTCTTTCTTCTGAGAGAGGAGAAACAATGAAAGAAAGATTTGGGGAGTCAATTTATTCAACTTGGGGGAAAAAACTGGTGACTTAAAGTATCCTCACCACAAAGAGTGTAGACTGCACTGGATCATTTGAGCTAATGTTGACATCTCTTTTGTCAAGCAGGGTGTATTTTAAAGCACACAGAGTAGAATACCAGAATGGCATTGATGGAGAAACAGGAAAGCAAACACCTCCATGTTTCCTCAAAATTCCTGTCATTTGTTGGTCTCACTGAGATATGCAATCTTTTCAGGTGCTGAGCCTAAATATTTGTTCTTCAGACGTTCAAGTCTGTCAGTCATTTTTTTACTGCATTTGAGGTTATAACTGCCGTGTGGCTCACAAAAACCACTGACATAAGTAGTTACAGGGTTGTGTGAAGATACAGATATACAATCCTAAGACCCCTGTGTGCTACATATTTATTTCAGCTATGAGATTTTATTATGAAAATTCGGACACAAGAACAATTGAGCTTAGATGCCAGAACACATTGCTTTCAGCAAGTCTGTGAACTCCGACAGTTGGATGCAGCTGCAGCTATATTGATGCCTTATTGAAAGCATTTTTACAGAAGATGAAATGATGCTTTTTCGAGGGAGAAGAACTAGAGGTCCCAAGGAGCTTGGGAGTTTCTTGAGTCACACTGATACTGCACCTCCCACTTTGTCTCCCTCACACCCTACCCCACCCCACACACATACAGAGTGCCTGTTTCATTCCCTGCATCACCCTCTTCCCATTGACACTGGATATTCTCTTCCAACCTCCTAAAATAATAGTTCGATGTGTGGCTGGCTGACAATCCAACACACAATCAAACCATGCTGGCCAGATATGTGTAACTGCTTCTCGGCCATTGCTGTTCCATCTGTCCCTTTCCGTACATTCAGTTGGAAAACTCATTCAGTGAGCAGAGCAAGTGTACTGCTCCTGCATGTGTGTACACATCACACGCACATACACACACACACACACACACACACACACAACACACACACACTCACTTGCTCTGTATGGACATTGGGGGTGTATGTGTGTATTTATTTAAAACATAAGCCGGTATTTTTCTACAATAGTTTTACCTCTGTTTATAAACAGTTTTTTTTTTTTAATTTCAAAATAAGCTATCCCTTCCTTCCCAAAAGAAAAAGCCTGGAGTGACAGTTTCATCGCCGCCATTTCCAAAAGACCCTTGCTGGCACTCCAGGGTGTACCAGGTTGGAGCACAAATATTTGTGTCAGCTATTTTGCTTCTCCACATGCTCAAAAGAGCAACAAGAGTAGGAACAAAAGAGAAACCTAGAAACAGTTACTTGAATCTGTAATACAACACTTAACTTTCCCATTAATGTATGAAAATTCTCCCAAGGCTGGTTATGAGCTTGCATTGCTATTTTTATTTTTATCAATAACAGTAGTGGTTTTTATAGGACATTTATTTTCCAGCGAGCTCTAGAAGCTTATGCAAATCATCTTTTCATCCTCATACCATCTTTGAGGCATAGCCAAAGTGTAGATCATTTAATCCCGGTTGAAAAGATAAAAAGATATTGGTGGAGATGTCAGCACAGGAGGGGATAACTGGCCCTGGATTTGACGTAAGGTTTTATTTTTGCCCTCATCCAACCAACTCTTTTTCCAGCCACTGGCAAAGAGAGTGATCTGTTTTAAAGCATGTTAGGCAATGTCAGTTCTTTGTGGGACCGAGGCCGCAACGCCCCGCCTGATTTGTCTGCCTCTGGGACCTCATCCCAGGCCTTCTGCCTGCACTGCACTCCAGTGTCACTGGCTGACTAGCCCCGGGCTCCTCAAAGTCATCTTCAGAGAGAATTCATGTGAGAGCCATTTATTAGAAAGCATTCCAGGAAAAAGCAGTAGGAGCCTGAGGAAGTGGGACTAGGAAGGGAAAGATGTCAAGCAAGGGTGAGAAATGAATGAAAGCCCCAGTGAGGGCAACTTCAGCTCTGTTCTGCAAGGGAGGTCTGGGAGGTGTTCCCAGCAGGGGCATGGGAGCTGGGGAATCCATGCCCCTGCCCATCCATCATGGTAAAGAGCTGCCTGGAGGACGGGGGATATACACCCCCACCAGAACTTGGGACTTGCGGGGAAAGTGGTTTCTGGAAGCCGGAAGGCAGTCCACCAACAGAGAGATATGGGTGCTGCTGCTGGGAGGGAGAGCGTGCCCGAGGTCAATGACTCTAAAAGTATGTGGGCAGCCTGGTGACAGTGCCTCAGATACTCTATGGGGGCGCCTGGAGGCCTCACGGAGGTCTGCTCTGTTCTGGACCTCTCTGCCCCCAGCCCTTTGCATGGGTTCCTTCTTCTCCTTGAGGTAGTTTCAGCCTCGTTTCACCCCCTCCATCCTCCTGTAAAAGGACCAAGCTGGCTCTGGTTAAGCGGAGCCCTCCAAAGTCCTGCTTTAGCCTTCCTACTACTTATCACGGTGAGTCACTGCTTACTTACTTCCCGTCCGTCACCCCAGGAAAGTGGAAGCTCCATGAGGCACAGGCTTTGTCTGGCTCTCCACTGTATGCTGAGCGCCTCGCCCAGCTTCTGATGCCCAGAAGGCACTCACTCAGCCAGTACTTCCTGAAGAAGGGAAAAACTGAAAAATCATATTTTTCCTTTGCACACAGTAATATCAAGTATCCAACTATGGGTAACAATTCATTTTAAGATACCTAAACACAAACTCAGAAGAATAGAAAATGTTCCCATGATATTAAAAACCTAATCACCACAGTAATATATTAATAAAAAAAGCCAAAAATAATTCAAGTATAATCGAAACAAAAAGTCAGTTAAACATGAAATCCTCTCTCTCTACATAATAGAAAAGTCAACAAATGGTAGAAATGAGAAAACTAAAAATGGATTTGGGGGGTGGTGCTTCTATTTTAATAAACCAGATTGTTTCTAAATTGGGTAGGGAACTTCTTTCACACATAATGTTTATTTTTACTTTACTCTCCCCCCTAAAAATAAGGTGTTTACCATGTGAGCTGAGCATACTCAAGTTTTCTGGGTACATAGATACAAGTATGTCCCCGATTCTTTCCCTCCTGTATCCAGTGGAATTTGTAGCCCCTCCCACCAGAAAGCATCGTCTATTTCGCTCATCTGGAATCTGGGCTTGCTTTTGCTAATAGAATGAGGTCAGTGTGATGATAATGCTCTAGTTCAAGAGACCTCCCTTATTTCCATTTTCTATCAGATCCCTGCCACTGTGAGCAGCCAAGTCCAGACTGGCCTGCTAGAATGATAAGACATTCAAGCTGGGTCCAAGCTGACCCATGCCCACCATGGCCCTCCCAGACCAGCCAGCCCTCGCCGACCCTCCAGCTGACCACAGGGACCTGAGTGAGCCCAGCCGAGACACACTGAGGCCAGCCCAGCTGGGTGGATCCACCCAGAAGATGCACTGACTTGTCAGGAATAATTAAAGATTGTTTATTTTTAGCCACTGAGCTTTGAGGAGGATTGCTGCCCTACAACAGCTAACCGAGATATTTCCCCAATCGTTAGGCTAGAGAACCAGTGAGCCTGGATCTCACAACAGTTCTGTGGAAGCTCTGTTTTGTTGTAATTGCTGTTGTGGTGATTTTCAAGTCCGTTGAAGAAAAGAAGCCATTTCAGAATTATTTGGTGTAAATGATTAACATAAAAAACAACCTCAACAGGTAAACTCTGTCCAAACAATAGCTCCTTCCAGCCTCCAGTAGTCCTCAGAAGCTTAAAAGTCAGTTTATTTTGGCAAAAAGGACAAAAACATCCATGCTGAAATAAGATAAAATCAAACAAAATGAAACAAAATTTAAAAATCCTACTCCCTATTATACCAATCAACCATATTCACTAAGACTTACATACTTTCTTTTTAATTTATAAATAATTAGCTGTGATTTAATAGTAAGAATAGGATTAAGAGAATCCCTGTTCACTATTTTTTAAGTTGCAGTTGTGTGTGGGATTTTGTTCTTTTTGTCGCTTGTTACCAGATTATCTGCAGCTTCACTGTCCTGTGCAAACATAAAATCCAGGCACCTGCCAAACCAGAAGGAAAAAGAGAGTTACGGAGATTGAGGGGAAAGAAGGGAAGTTTGGCTGAATTTAACTGCTCATTGGCCTGGATGAGAGAGAATAACAAATAAGCAACCTGCCACAAACTGAGGTGTATATGGACATGTGGACCTTTAAAGCTTATTTTAGTAGCCACGGTTACCATTTTGCAAAATGAAGGGATGGAATTTTCAAATGAAATTTTGGCTGCATTTCTTATCAGGGTCCAATATATTGTTTTGATGGTGATAGCCTTTCTTCCTACTCATGTGATTTCCACACGTTGAGTGTGATAGTTTCAGTTCTGATCGTGCATTATTTTATGAGATGGCTCATTTTCTGATGTATTTTTATGTTAAAAACTGAGATTTTCAGAAGTCATCCTTTTCTTTAGTTTCTGTATTCTCCTTCCAAATGTATATGCCTGTGTATGCATTGTTATATATTTATAAAAATAGTTTTATTGCTGCACAAAGAGTTTTGGAAATTCAGAGTTTATGTCCGTATTATATACAGAAGCGCCTGTTATACCTACCAAATCCTGGAATTGCGGCTCCCTGTGATTTGTTAATATGCCCTGTAAGCCTTAGTTTATCCAGTGTCAACCTTCAGGAATCCTTTACCTATGTGGATGAAATGATAATAGACACTCAAGTGACTCTTTGTCCTTCCCTTCCATAGTGGACTTTTTTTTTTTTTTTGCAGGAACCCCTAGAGCCCATATCCCCCTTCTTTACTGACTTCACTCTGTATTTTTAAGATGTGTGGTTTGGGTGGGATAGACCCCACTCCCAGTTCCATCCAGCCATGTATTTGCTTAAGCTAACCAGTGTATCCCATTTACTGTTTATCTTAGGCCTGTCAATGTGTCCCTTCCACCCAGCCACAGGAATTAGTTCAGGGATGAGAGCACAGCCCACAACAGGTGAATGGGGGTTGGGGACATGAGTTAGGGGACAAGAATTAGGTAGGTCCAGAGAGACTCCACACCGGGATTTGTCTGAGCTTCTGTGAGCTGCTAGGAGGCAGCTTCAGGCCACGAGGTGAGCCAGCCTCACCACGGAAACAACCTGAGGATAGGTTAATGGAGAGAGAGGAAAACTAAGACTAAAACTGGATCAGAGACACATCATTTCAGCCTGGAGTAAAGCTTCACCTGAAACATTGCCCCTGGACTAAGCACTTAAAGGAGCCAGTAAATGCTGGTTTCTCTTTAAGCCATTTTGTCTTGGGCTTTTCAACATAAAATGTTCTAATCAAAACATTAAAATTTGAAACAACTATCTGAAGATGAAATACTAAACCTTGGAAATCAATGATTTTCTTATGAGGAGTATCCAAGCAGGGTAAAGATAGCAAGAAGAAATTCAACCTCAGAGAAAGGGTATGATTCTAAGATTACTGTCAGCCCTTTTGGTCCTGGGTAGTGGGACAAAATCCCTGAGCTGTCTCACCCAGATGGATGGTCAGGTCACAGACAAGGCAAGTATGGAGGATAAACTCAAGTCAAACACTCAGATTCCCTTGAAATAAGTGATGCACCAAATAATTACCCTAGATTTCCTTTGTTTCACTATAGTATTCTTACTCTATGGGAGCCAAGCAGGAAGATAGACACCTCTAATGTTACAGTCTAAATGTCCAGTGCTCTAAATGATAAACTGAGAAACCAAGCAGGGACAGGATGGCATCTTGGAGATGAGTAGCTGCAGGAAGCTGGAGATGGCCCTGGGTATTATCAGGGCCCAGGGTGAGGAGAGAGGCCAGAGTCACAGCGGCCTATCCAGGGCAAGCTGGTGCCACCGAGAACATCCAGCCATGGCTGAGGATGCTGCAGAAGCCAGACAGAGGAGAGGAAAGCTCTCTGGCTTCTCCTGCCTCCCATCCTGTTCTCGCGTGTGAGGGCCTACCAGCACAAGCACGGAAAAGCCCCAGTCGGGCAGCCCAGGACCCTGTGGCTCACAACTGTTAGTACTTCTGAGATACAGAGCAGAGCAGAGGGCGAGGAATAAATCTAAGCCAATGACTGGCACAGACTCTAAGCCACAGTGGGCAGCAGTCTCCGGTGGCTGGGAGCACGCCTGCCTCTGCTGGCACATGCTGGCCAGAGGCAACATCACAGGATGTTCTTCGTCTCTGTTCACAGTCATATGCAAGCCAATTTTCAAAATAGTTTGTAAAACTCCCACAATATTTGTTGAACGTAACATGATTTGTACAGTTGGATCCTGGGGACAACTTGTTCCATGGCCCTGATGCCCTCGCTCAGACCCCCTCTCCCTGCTTCCCCCATCCCACTGACCTGCAACCCTGTGCTCCTGTCTCTCTCTCAGCCCATCACATCTGTCAGCTCTCCCTGGATATATTGTATCCAGAAGCTAAATATGCCTCCCTTTGCAGTGCTGTCCCTTTGATCCACCCACCCTCATCTCTCCCTGTGACAGTGCGTTCGCCTCAGAGCAGACAGCCTTTCTTCCACTCCTACCCCTCTCACTGTGCACCACAGGGTGGCCAGGGTGATCCTTTTAAATTGTAAGTTTGTACCTGTCAGGTCTCTGTCCAAACCTCCAGTGAGTCCCATCCCCTCCTACGTGTCTTAATCCCAAGGAGATATTTGAGGAACAAGTCCACCTCAAGCCTAGCACATTCATTTTGGATAATTACTCCAATGTCATTAAATCCATGACATTAGGCTACAGTTCTGTGGTGTTTTTTTAAAAAAAACAGTTCTAACCGCTTTTCCCTTCCATAGCCTACACTACTGTTCCATGTTCAATATTTGTCTCAGGTGTTAATGCTGAATGGCTAGATGGATGGATGAATATATCAAAAAATATGAGATTAATATAGAGCCCACTAAGTGATTTGAGCTAAACAGTGGAACACAAGTTCTTAGGTCAGATTATTTAGATAGGACTTTGAAAGTAATTCATCCAAGCTATGAACTAAGCTATTTATAAAGTAAACAATGTTGCATAACATATTTGTGAAAATCTGCAACATTAGGAACTTGGATAAAGATGATTGTAAAGGATGAGAATTAACCCACACAAGATAGATCTTTCCAAACCAGAAGGCTGGAAACTGCTGTCCCGAGCCAGACTCTACAACTGAACCAAGCCACCTGGACCAGAGTCAATCTTGAGTTGACCCTTGAATGCATGAGCCAGTCAATCTCCCTTTCATGAACAAGTAAACTGAGGCCCAAATAGTGCATTCAATCAATTGTTTAATGAAATAATTCATGCACATCCAGGCAGCAGACAGGACATGAATGATTCCAACATGAACAAAGTGTACACAGATGCTGGCCCATAGAATGCTGGGATACAAATAAGTGACGTGCATACTGCAAGTCCAAAGACAGAAGATGCTGTGGGAAGTGTAACAAAGGGAGGAAACTAAGTCCGAGAGTTTAATCTGGGACTTAAGAACATAACAGAGCAAGCTGGTTCAGTGGTTCCCAAACTTCAGCATGCCTCAGAATCACATACAGGCCTTGTCAAAATGCATTATCACTGGGCCTAGTCCCAGAGTTTCTGGTTCAGTAGATCTGGGCTGGGACCTGAGAATTTACATCTCTAACAAGGTCCCAGATTGATGCTGATGCTGCCCTTCTCAGGGCCATACTTTGAAAACTAGTGAGCCAGGTAAAACAGGGGCCAAGGTTTGGTCTTCTGGCCATGGGAATGGTACCTGAGAAGCACTTTGTATAAAAGAGGATGGAATTGAAATAACACATTGTATCTTTCAGGGTCCCAGCGGAAACAGTGATATACTTAAAGTAATTTAGCAGAACTTCATGAAGTGACAGCTAAGAAATGTTTAGGCAGGGTTAGGGAAGTACACAGGGAAGGGATGGTGAAACATCAAGGGCTAGCCCCAACCAGGGGCCTGTCCCAGCCCTAACACGGAGGGGAATGGAGGGAGCAGTAGGGAAGCCAGGGGGGATAGCCGCAGCACTGCCTGACAACAGTGGTGACCTTCAGAGACAAACATGGCTATTCCCACCCTACAACGGGGCAGGGAGGGAGCTGAGATTTATCCTCTGCCTCCCACCCACCCCCTGCCTCCCACTTCCCACCCTCGTTTCAACACCAATCAACAACAACGAGAGGTCAAGGAAGTCCATAGAAATCAGCCTCCGGGGGCCCAGAGAGGGAAGGAGCAGCCTGCATGACAGATCTGGAGGGGGAAGAAGCAGTCAGAATATTGTGGGAGCCTTTGTGACCACTTCCCTAGGGCTGCATGACAAAGAATCACAGACGGAGCAGCTTGAAATATTACATGTGCATCATCTCACAGCTTTGTAGCTCAGTAGGCCAGGCGTGCTCAGCTGGTTTGCTGCTTTGGAGTCTCACCAGGGTCTCGTCAGTGTGCTGGCCAGGCTGCGTTCTCTTCTGGAGGTTTGACTGGAAAAATTTCCGCTTCCAGGTTCATTCAGGTTGTTGTCCGAATTCAGTTCCTTTTGGTTAAAAGATAGAGGCTCTCAATTCCTATAAGCTTCTGCCTTTAATTGCCATGTCCACCCTTCCATAGACAATTCACAACATGTATGCTTATTTCTTAGAGACCATCAGGAGACCAAGAGTGACTTTAGAGATATGGAGTCTTAAGTAACATAACATAAACACTGAGTGACAGCCCGTCATCTCTGCCATATCCTATTGCGTAGATGTAAATCAGATGATCACTCACACTCAGGGGAGGAACTACATAAGAACACCAATAACAGAACGCAAGGTTATTGGGGGTTACCTTAGAGTGTGTCTGCCAGACCACAGAACATTGTAAACCATAATAAGAATTTGGCATTTTATTCTAATGCCAATGAAGAGAACACATTCAAAGAAACTACTGAATGAAGGAGTGGCAGAATTAGGTCTGCACTTAAGGTCCACTTTCATTCTCATACAGAACAACGGAAAATGCAAGATATCTAGTTAGGGTCACAGTGACTGGCTGAGCCAGGGTTATAGCTCTTTGAGAACTACCATGCTCCAGCAATATTACAAAATCCCTTTTTATTCCATGATGCCATATTTCTCTGCATACACAAGATGATTAAATGTCATATTTAATAGCATTGCATTAATATGAAGCATAGAGAAGTAACAAAGAAACTATTTTGGTTAGCAAATATTTGGGCTTGGTCTTCCATAAAATCTAAAACAAATTCTGAGTTTAGTTTTTCCCCTTTTACAAAGTTTGCATGTGTGGAATAATTATTTAGGAAAAAGTTATTTCTTCTTGTCTCGCCTGAGGGTTTCATCCCTGGGCAAGTTCACTCTGGATTTAGTGAGACTAAAAAATAATAATGGAATGTTGGGGGTTAAAAGCATTTATACCCAGCTTTATTCTTGTGGTGGCAGGTTAAGCACTAGAATCCTGTCGACGTCAGGACAATTCTGCATGCAGCAAAGCTGGTCTCTTTGCCTCCAGGCCTCTCCACCTATATAAATAACTGAGTGGAGTTCTTTACATAGTGTCAATAATAGTCCATTGACAACACATGTGTAAGCATGACCCTGCAAGCATTGCACATGCACAGTGGACAAGCAGACCAGGATCAGGTGAGAATCCTGGCTGTGAAACTTCCATTTTCTCTACACGCCACCCCTCCAGGATTCTCACCCACAATCTATGTGCCCTCAGTCTTCTGCAATTACAGGATTCTCACACACAATCTTCATCCCTGTGCAAGAAAGCTGAAACATTGTAACCAAATTCCACAATAACAATAAAGACTACAACAATATCTAAATAACAACAAAAATTATGATACAAATAACAACAGAAATTGTGATAATCCTTGAGTCTGAGGAGATCAATTGCCACCAACTGGTCATTCCAGCTGTATTCAAACCAGTTCTATTCAGATGAGTTCATGACTTGCACTTTCCAAGCACACCCAGTAAGCAGCAGTTTTTGCTAGGGAGTGTGCCCAGTGCACACAGACATTAGAAGAGATTAACCTTAAGGTCAATAATACACATTTTAGTGACACCAACATAGGCAAATTTTGTCCATCAGATAAGTCACATGCAAGAGAGTGGTCCTGTGATAGGATCGTGACAGGAAGGGGGTCCTGCCTGGGTCTAGTATACCATACCTTTACCCCTCTCCCTGTGGGGTCTATATGTAGTGCTACTAGAGATGCATGTACTGGCCATAAAGATAAAACTCCCTAGTAAGATGCTTTTACCTACTGACCATTTAGAGTATACCATCATGATCTTTGGGGGCCACTCTGCCATTACTCCAGGAATACACAGGCAGTCAACCTCCAGGCCTTGACTGCAAGGTGCTAATAGGTGCTAATGCTGGTCCATGGGTCAAAATGTCCAAGGCTATGTCCACTGAATAGAGTCTCTGGGATTTATTGCAGTCAGTGCCGGTAGCAAGGCACAAGGCACTATTTTAGGGGCCAAACCCTGGCTTCAACAATTCCTCCTTGGTTTTTACTTGTAGTTGTATAGGGAGGCAGCGATGTGTCTTAACATGTCTATGGGGCTCAATGCCCCTTTCTGGGGCTTCTCATTCAAATGCCTTATCACTGTCCATAAGCAAAATGACCATCCCCATAGACCATTGGTGTCTAACTTCAGGCCAGATTTTAACAATCCATTGTACCACTCTACCACACCTGCCATGGTAGGATTATACGGTACATGAAACTTCCATTTGATTCCTAATTGTTGCACCTAAACTTGTAGTGCATGTTCAGTAAAGTGGGTGCCTTGATGACTCTCAATTACCTGCAGTTGGCCATAGGCTGCCAAGAGATGCTCCAGGCCTCTTTTTGTCATTTGCTGGCCTTTATAACATGCAAGAAATGCAGCCAGAAGTCCAGTAGCTGTGTCCATACAAGTCACAGCATATCTGTACCATTCTGACATGAGCAGAGACCTAATATAGTCTATCTGCCACCTGACAAGGGCTATCGGCCTCTTAGCTATTGTCCCAAGATGCTGTGGGACTCAGCATAGGTCCCTTTTAGAGCACAAAATGAACTCTTGCTGGGCTGTGCTGACTTCTTCAAAAGTTAAAGGCAGGCCTCACCGACAGGCTAAGGCCCACATTGTCTTCTGCCCCACGTGCAACAAATGTTGGTGTAGCCATTGGGTCACATCAGAGGCAGGCTTTCCTTCTAGCCAGTGCGCCTGGGTCAGTTCTTCTGCTTCATCATTTCCTGGGGATACACCTGTCACAGAATATACTGTAATTGTTTTAGTCTGACCAGAGGCCATAAGTCTTGCCACAATTCTTTTCCCTAAAGGGGTTGGTGATCAACCAACAGTTAGGATGGTATGATGTCAGTAGCCACAGAGTCAGTCTTAATAGACAGCCCAGCTGTCAGTGCCCACAACTAGAGGGAAAAGCTCTTGGGTGATTACAAGCCATACTGCCTGCAACACTGCCCATTGACTGCTCTTCCCCTCACTATCTTCCATCCATATTGTCTCAGTTTAAGATGGAAAGCTACAGCCCTCCATTTTGGGGGCTACCCATGGCTGGAGTGGTCTGTGTACCATGCATCTTTGGGTATAGTGGCTCTTCCCTCCCAATCAGGACTCTCTGCTACTAATGGCTCTAAAGCCAATTCTCCCTGCCTGTCACTGTAATATGTCCCTGGCCCTGATAAGCACTGGAGTTCTTCACTCAAGGGGCTAGTAGAGAGGGTGCTACACTGTTGCAGGGATGAGTCCCACTTGGCCAGTGTGGGTGTCTGTGTCACACCACTCTGCAGCTTTTGGGTCCAGTATCATACCAACCCCCATGATGGGATAAGTTATTACCTTTATCAGGGCCATTCTGGTGATGGGCTCCTTAGCCAGTAGCCACTTTCTCTTTTAAGTGTACCATACCTTTCCAGAGTTGCAACCAGAATCCAATAGATTAGTGAGTTTGTTCAAGCCACTACCAGAAACTCCTGTCATAACTGTCTTCAGTCACATGAACATCCAGCTCACAGGGCCTTAATGGGTCTATCATAGCCAAGGCTTGCACAGCCTTGACTGCCTGTTTTGCAGCATTAAAAACAGATGCACATGTCTCATCCCAGTTCCACCTGATACCCTTTCATACCAAATGGTATAAGGGCTTCAGTTGTGACAACTGCAGAATAAATACTCTACAGTACCACAAAAGACCCAAACACTTTTGCAGTAATGTGACAGTCACAGGGGTAGGAAAAGCTGAACTTTATCTATGACTGCTTCTGGCATAACTTTAGTCTTACCCAACCAGATGACCCCCAGGAATTTGACTGACAAACCAGGTCCCTGAACCTTGCTGCTCTTCATGACCCATCCTCTCTTCTGTAGATGTTGCAGCAATCTAGGAACTGTACCTTCTATGTCTGAAAGAAAATCAGATGTGTGCATATCATCAATATAAAGATAAAAATACACATTTGGAAGTTTCTCCCATGCTGCCAAGTCCTGGGCTACAAGTCCATGACAGACGGTGGGGCTATGGAGGTATCCCTGTGGAAGGACAGTGAAAGTCCATTGCCTTCCTTCCCACGTGAAGGCAAACTGTTCCTGACTTTCCTGCTCAATGTCAATGGAAAAGAAGGCAATTATAAGATCCACAACATAACGATATGTCCCTATGTCATGACTGCAGGTGTCCATAAGGCCTGTAGTAGAGGGGACAGCAGCATGCAGTGGGGTTATAACTTTATTGAATTCTCTGTAATCCACATTCATACACCAGAATTCACCAGGAGGCATCCAGCTTTTTCACTGGCCATACCAGGGAATTAAAAGGACTACAGGTGAGCTTTATAATACTTGCCTTCTCCAGTTCCTGGAGGGTTTTACCAATTTCTTTATGCCCTCCAGCAATTTGTATTGCTCGGTGTTAGTGACCCACTGAAGCACAGCCAAAATTATGCATGGGTGTCTAGCATGTTCCCTCAGAACTGCCTTCACCACACATATCCTCGGTCTGAACTCACCTGCAGTGGTCTGTAACCATAGGCCCTACAGGATATCTATCCCCAAAATATATTCAGGGATGGGAGAGATATATACAGTATACTCCTTTGGGGGTAGATGCCCTATTCTCAATGGGATTCAGGCTTGTTTCATTCTGATAACCTTAGCCCCATACCCATCTATAACAGTGGGGGTCCTGGGAAACTGCTCAGGGTTGCTGTGAATCAGTAAGCACTCAGCTCCTGTGTCCACCAAAGCCAAGACACATCGTACATTCACTGGGGACTAATGAATTGATATTTAAATATGTGGCCTCTGGTTCTCCAAGGCAGGTGCCTTGACCTTCCCTCAGTCAAACCCTATCACCCAATCATCTTCCTGAGAGGGTTAAGGCAGAGTTGGCTCACCATCCAGCAGGAAATCCTGCAGGCACATAGGCCAGACTTTTGGCTTTGTCTCTGGCTTCCATTTCTTGGTCCTCACTTTAGCCAACTTCTGAAATTGTTGCTCAGGCTTCAATTGCTGCCGCAGCTCCAATAAGATTTTATTTGACTTTCTATACAGTTTCTCTCTGTCTGTTCCTGCCTTTATCAAATCAACCCACTTCTGGGTCCTTGTGACCTTCACAGGGCCCCTTAAACTCTTCCTCTAAGAAGCAGACCATATTCCCTTCCATGCTTTCATTGTTTCAGCCTCTCCCAAATCTGCTACTGTACAAGTAACCTTACTTATGGATTGCCCTAAGTGAGGGGAAAAAATGACCAGTAGGGACCCAAAGAGGGCCAGGGGAGCCATTTGCACCACATTCCTCATCCCACAGTAAATGGCTCCTCATCCAGGCCATAATTCACTGGGCTATGAATGGTATTTTTTATGTCCAACTCCTGTAACACCTGTTGGAGCTCAGCATACCTCTGCCATCTAGCAGGAGAAGGTGGTAAATCACCCTGACAGGGCCATACAGCATGAAGCACAGCCATAAGCCAATCTAGGAGAGAGTGATTGTTTGGGGTCTGATATGCATTTTGCAGTCACTGCTGCAAGGCAGGATGAACTGCCAGGGAAACCAGCCTTCCCATCTCTGATCCAGACAGAATGATACTATACACCCCTACATCCCAAAGATGCAGGAGCCAAGTTGATACCAGCTCTGAGTCTTTCTGCTAAAACCAGGAGCCCAAATCCACCAGCTCAGTCTGTGTACAGGGGTGGAGCATAGAGTGCTCCATGACCTGGGAAGCAGGCTGTACCTATCCCAGAGAAACCTGCAGTGGCTGCGTCTGTATTTTCTTCACTACAACTGGATGGAATTTCAATAGAGGAGGGGTCAGTGCCTCCAGCACCAGCATCATCTCCACCCTCTCTGATGTACCCTTTACCACTTCCAGAGCTGATGGCAGCTTTATCACTGCTCCCCCAAGTGCCTCCTCTGCCACACCTTTTACCTTTTCTACAGTGCCTCACAGAAACACTAGCTCAGGCTTCAACAGCTCTCTTACCTTCACTTCAATGCCTTGCAGGTGGCATTGTGCTCAGGAGATCATCCTTCTCCTTCATGGCTTTTGCCTCTATCACAGCACCTCACAGCCTGTGTTCTTGTGCTGTCTCTTCTTGTGCCACATCGTTTACCATCTCCACAGCACCTCACAGTGATGCCATCTCAGTCTCCAACAAGTTTTCTACCATTTCTAGGGCACCTTGCAGCTTGTGATCTCCTGCTGCCTCTTCTCATGCCTACATCCTTCTCCTTTATGGCCTTTCTTAACACTGAGAAAAACCAACCCACAGTTCCTGCCGGCTCAGGGGCACTCTGTTTCTCTAAGGAATTCCCTATTTTGCTGAGGGCCAACTCCACGGCCTCAGATGTCACCTCTACCTCTCTCCAGTCCTAAAGAAAGCCAACTCCATCCACATGCCCACTAGAGGATGCCTAACTTCCTCTTCATCCCAAAGGGATTCCTGCAGGATTTCCCCAGCCAGAAGGCAGCCCACTGGAGTACCCCTCCCATGAGGGACAGCTGTGCCATTTTTCAGTCTACAGAGAATCCTGCTGACTAAGCCAAATGTCTCACCTGAGGGTTTCAGCCCTGGGCAAGTTCACTCTGGATTCAGTGAGACCAAAAATGACAACGGAATATTGGGACTAAAAGGATTTATACCCAGCTTTAGTCTCATGGTGGCAGGTCAAGCGCTAGAATCCCGTCTGTCTCAGGGCAAGTCTGCATGCAGCAAGCCAGTCTCTGTCTCTGGGCCTCTCTGTCACTTTGCAGACCCACAGTCCTTGATAAGAGCTCTTTATATAGAGTCAATAATAACTCCTTGCCAACATGCATGTAAGCATGTTCCTATGAGCATTGTATGTGCACAGTGGGCAAGGAGACCAGGGTCACTTGAGAATCCTGGCCATGGAACTTCCATTCTACATATTATCTGGGGTGACACTGACTCCCTAAGAATAAAATAACTCTGAGTTGGCTTACCCGCCACCTCACTGCTGGCCCACCCGGGGCTGCCAGACCCTAAGCCGGATGTGAACAAGCCATTTCACGTGCTACTGATAGGAATGCAATTAGGTACAAACTTTCTGGACAAAACAGCAAAATATGTATTTAAAGTGTTGCAGTGAGGTGCTGGCACATAAGAACGAATTGTTAATTTTTCAGAAAATTTTAAGTAGGTGTTAAACTACTGGTGGCTTGAAATCTGCTACGGTGGGAATACATACACCACAGAAATTGGCAAATGCTACAAATCAAGGGTTTCTTTTTCCCTGCATGCCAATTGTTAAACATTTACCAGCATGACACTGCTTTAAGATGTTCAAATCCTCAATACTGAAAACTCTAAGAAATATTCATAGAAATGTATAAATATTTACATATAAGAAAGATCTTTGTAGAAAAGAAAGTTGGAAATAACCTAAATATCCAAGAGGAAGCAGATTAAACAAAATGCTATGCAGCCACTGAAATCATATTTTAAGTCTGCTTGATGACATGAAATATTAAGAAATCAGAATACAAAACTACATATATAGTTTAAGAGGAATTTTGTAGGAAAATAGTATGTACATATATATATCACATAGAATTTGATTTTATTTCATTTTATTGAGACATAATTGACACATAGCATTGCATGTTTGTATACATCATAATGATTTGATATATGTATATATTATAAAATGATTGCCATAAGTTTAGTTAACATCCATCACCTTATACATAGAAGTTCTTAAAAAAACAAAACCTGCATGGTATCAATGGTCTCTTTGAATGGTGGAACTAAGTTGACTTTTTAAAAATACATTTGTGTGTGTTTTCTAAATACCCTCTGATAAACATGTATTGTATTTGTATTCATACAGAAAAAATGCTCTCAAGAAAAATAAATAAATAAGGTTAGAAGAATCCATAAAATATAGGCTTAAATTCAGCCATCATTTTCTGCTCATCACACATTTGCTGTGCCAAATTGACATCTGCCAATCAGGGGGAGACCACACACTTTCTGCATCCCAGGCATAATAAGATAGTGACTCTGGGTGGTAGTGGTTCTGTGCATTTTTAGGCTACAGCCAGTTATATTTTTCAGAATATTGCATAAAACTGAACTTCCAACCTCAAACCATAAAAGCAGTGAATTAAGCACATAATTTATAACATACATGTAAGGTCTCCACGCATCAACCTTTTCAAGGAGTCTAGTCCAGTTTCCATGGGACAACTGAGCTAGAGTGACACTCGTGGCTCCCTGTCCCACTCACTCTGCTCACAGCAGCTGCGATGACCAGATCTGAGGGAGGGAGCCGTCCATGGAGCCCATCTGTCTAAAGCACACACACATTCGAATGTGCTTTCTGCCCTGGGAAGCTTCTCACCCCTCATCTTGGAGGATGCCTGCAGCTGACCAGCGGTGCCACCGAACAGAGGTGAATGCTGATTTCACTGGTGAAAGGGCAAAGCCACTTGGCCACAGATCTAACCCATGTTCTACAGTCTTATTAGTAATCAAGGTGATCTGGTTTCCCACTCTCCAGCATCTATGAATTCCTCTCACAAATGGAAGGAAAAGAAGGTATTGATTACTAGCCTCCTTTAATCCTCAGCACTATGCATCAGTATATTTCTAGAGTGGATGTTGCTGAAGACAGAGGTTGTCTTATATTCCCACTTCTGTATCCATAGCACTTAGCGTGGATATTCAGTCACTTAGAAGTGCTCCACAGAAAATTGGTGGTGTCAGAGAGGAGGAAGCCTGATGAGAGGAAAAGGTACAGACTGGAGTCTCGGTGCCTGGTACCTTTTACTCTTATTTCCGACTGAATTCAGTGAGTGTGGGACCCTTCTCTCAGGTGGGCTTTGGCCCATTATCCCCATTCTTGGTTTAATGGTGGTACAGCATTTGTGGCTTAAATAATTTATACTCATCAATGGGAGCTAAGGCAAGGTGAAATTGGGTCTCATTTGAGAAAAATCCTTAGTAATGACAGACAGGGGAGAGGTTAGGCCATCAGCTTTTAATTACATTCTGTCTTCTCTTGGCTGTCTCCTGCTTTCTCTTCTCCCCCTCCTTTAACACATATTTTAAATAAAGTTTAATTTTTAAACGGGAGGCACCACTTTGTACTTAGTGCAATTTCCTGTTGCTCTGGCTGTAACCCCTTGACTAACTCATTCCTGAAAGTCATAACACCGTTTCTTCCTTCTCATCAATTGGTACCAATTAGACACCTTCTAGGTAGAGAAATAATTTGCTTAACTACATAAGAAAATGGCCACTTCAAGCCCTTTAAGAATTTTGGTTCTCAATTACCCAGCCTTGCTTCTCCCGTGAAGTGATAATTAGAGTCTAGATGATAACTGGATTACCAAGGACATCTCTCCCGACAGTCGTTAAACACCTAATCAAGTGTTAAGGTCGTAAATTATGCATTTCTCAACAGCATTCAGACCCATTTGAAAACAATTTGAAACAGTTCAAGGGTTCCTAGATGGTCTTCAGTTTTACAGGGCTGTGAAGGGTCCCGCTTAAAGGAATTACCCGCTTAGAAGAATTACCCGGTTAAAGCAATCACCCACTTAAAGGATTCAAAGTGTAAGTAAGGCTCTCTCAGTTCTTTAACCGGCTACAGATCATCATTTTTTAAACTGACAGCGGAGTTTCCTCCCACCACATCAGAGAGAAGGCAGTGTTCCCCGCAGTGTCAGCGCACCTCCGGGAGCTTGGGCTGAAAGATGCTGGAGGGAAATTGAGAGAAGGAAGAGGAAAAGCCTTTAACTTTGTTTTCCTTAAGATTTTTCAAAACCAGATCAGCAAATTTAAAGTTCAGGACAGAAAACTACAGACAGTGTTTCTCATTTCTGACTCAGAGGCAGTTTTCTAAGCGGGTTGGGGTGGAGAGAGTGCGAGGAGAGGGGACGGTCCGCAAGAGGCCCCCAAGCCTGCCTGTCCGAGCAGAAGACACGGAGCCTCCACCGGGTCGCGAGCGCCACTGGTGACGCCGGCGGTACTGGGACGGCGCACCCCCGGTTGCCGCCATCCCCATGCCTGTCACCCCCTGTGACCCGGACTAAGGTCCCTGTCTCAAAATCCAGCGTTCCCCATGCTCATATTTCTCAGCACAATTCCATCAATGGTCCAGCGGCCCCTCGCGGGCAGGAATGCGGGGTCTTTAAAGGCACTGGGCGACTGCACTTGCTAGCACCTCCCTTCCTGCCCTGTGACAACAGCAGCCGCACTTTTTCCAGATCCTGACGGAGAATCTGTTTACCAGCTTAGTCTCTTCCTCTTGGACGGAGGAATGGTGTAATTGCAAACGCAGATTGCACCATGTAATTGTACTAAGATAAGGATCCATCTTCAGGCCAGCCCAACTCAATTAGTATATTTTTACTGCTTAATTTGATCTGAAGGGCCTCTCACAAAGAAGAGAAGAATCTTGTCTTCTTGGACTAACAGGTGAAGTATGGCACACATGGTTTTCTTCTCTCTCTCTTTTGCCTCCGTCCATCTCAGTAACGTTCCACACGCTGGAAAAATTAAGAACCAGAAATCCAAAGTGAACACCGCCCTTTTTCACCCCTTCTGCTATGTTTTAGGTCTTCATTCATTGGAACACTCTGAATTGTTTGTGTGACAAATACACTGAGTCTCTCCAAAATGACAATCCTTTATTTCATACATTTATTAGAGAAGAAAGAAATAGAGCAGAATTCATATACAACACATAAAAGATAATGTTTCCTGGGCCAATTTAAAAAGCTTGCTTGGTCTCCTTTCCTAGCTTCCTAAATCCAAGTAACCCATCAGCACCCCTCACCTGCTTATGAATCAATGATGGTTACCCCCAAACAGCTCAACAAAATCCAAACACCACCGGGAGACCTCCACAACTGGGCTCGTACTCACCTTCCCGCCCTTACACTGTCGTCTTCCCTTGCTCCCATCTGCCAAGCAGACAGGCACCCTTATCTCTGTCCCTGCTCCCACCATTCCCTCTGATTCTTATCTCCTCTCCCCACTCCTTGCCAAGTCCTGTACACCCACCGAGAACTAACTCAAACACCACCCACTCTGTAACCAATTGATATAAAATGAATTGTCCAGCCCATGGGCTCACCTGCCACTTTTCAAGGCCTCTGGTCTGCTTTATCACAGTCTTTATGTCTGTAGGTCTCCTGAGAGCTGTGATTATGTCCTATAAGTCATGTATACCCAGTATCTCTAGTACCCTGCCTAGAATAAATGTGTATTTTAGAAAGAAATCAGTGTCTTTTATTTTAAATGAGATTTTAAAGCTGTTTTTAAGAAGTTTCAAGCACTTTTTTAGGTTTTTGTTCAAACCCTAATTTTGAATATTGGACTCTCATGTAAAGCCACTATACTAAAATTCAGAGAAATTCAAGACTTGGTCTTAAAATCAATTTTCTTCTTCCTTTAGTCTTTCACACAGAGTCGTATGTATTTAGATATGTTTTCACTTGCAATCATGTTTGGCAGCGGGTTTTTGCTCTTTGTAAATCCCCGGTGTATATCACAGAAACAAAATATTCCCTCTCACTGGAATATTGGCAGAAATAAATCAGTTGCCAAGCAGACCCAGGTGATAACCTCCTGAATTTTGAAAGGGTTTCTTTTATCAGGATGCTAAAAGGTATATGATAAATCATGATAATCATGATCATTAAAGTGAGGTAGTTAACATATAAGTCATTTGACTTAAATGAAAGCAATGTCCCAGCTGATGTACAGATGAGATATTTACAGAGCTGGGTCAACAAATACATCACTTAAGTGGGTAACATTTCTATAATAAGTCCCCACTCTTGTGCATTCTCAACTCAGGAAGAACAGTTAGGGTAGAAGTTCACTCTCAAACGCTGAGAATCCCCCATGTCCATGTGAGATCTAAGTGCAGTGTGGACACCTTCCCCAGGCCCTGCTCACCTGGGGTAGAGCTCTGCTCCCAGACTTTTCAAGCAGCTCTACTTGCTGCTGCAGGACTGTCCTCCAGCTGCAGCCTTCCACCACTCTCCCCACATGAACGGCCAGGGCTCCAGTATCGAGATGTCCCTGTGTGAAGGCAAATCGAGCTCTAACTTCCCTTCTCAGCCAGCTTCCATGCAGGGCCTCAATCCTCTGGGCTCCCTGACTCTGAGACATCTCTGAAGTCTCCTTTCTCTCTATATCCTAGAAGTTATCATGGGGATAATAATATAAAAGTGTCATTAAACATGATGAACCAAGGAAAGTAGGGCTCGTGAATACTCAGAGACAGAAGCATGAGATGTGGCTGGCGTGGCTCACAGAGGAAAGGAAAAGAAAGCAGACACCAAGGGCAAAGCCACATCTGACATTTGGGGTCATCACATATGAATCATTACTTTATCACCATCCTATGTGCCCCAGACTGAAACCCCTCCAGCTGCCCCTACACCCTACGATCCTGTCCCAAGCGTCCTCTCTCCTTTGCCCCCCTAGAAGGAATGCCCCTAGTAGCCCTAGGGGGTGGGGTACCGTGGCAGGGTAGGACAGCTGTCTTACAAAAAGGAGAAAGGGGAGAATGGGACACGTCCCAGTGTCCTCCCGGTGGATGATGTGCAGTGGTTTGAGGTGGTAGACACCTTTAAGTAAGACTAAATCTTATCATGAGAAAATTATTCCCAAAACGCTCAGTTTCTTTAGAGGCCTATAATGTGTCAAAGCTAAGTGTCAGGGTGGTGTTACCAGGTTGTAAACAACTCTTAACACTTCCAAGTTTCCCTTTATAACAGAGAGGGCAGACCTCAAGCTCAGAGCCTTGACCAGGCTTCTGTCTGCAAGTAGATTTGTAATACCATCGGTTTGTGTATGACATATTTAATTTTGTAGTTTTATAGCTATTTATGGCAAGTGATATTTTCTATTCATTATATTCATATGATCTTCCTTTTAGAACGAATTATCTAACATGAAAAAGTGAGTCAGTTTAATGTAAAATATAAAGTAAATAATAGCACAAGCTTGCAAAATTATAGCAAAAGCTAGAAAAGATGCCTGAAGTTTGCAAAACATCATGACAATCATCAGCATATGGGATTACAAGACAAAAGGCCTGGAGTAAAAATCCCACCTCTGCTACTTTGCCAGTCCTGTGATTCGGAGCAAATGGCATAACCTCTCTGAACCTCAGTTTTCTCATCTATGAAATGGGAATTAAGGTAGTACTGCCACACATGACAGATGAGCCGAACACAGGGGATGCGGCTGGGTAAGCCAGTGGCCTGGTGACAATCCAACAAAAACCCTTGAGGTAAAATACTGTGAACTGTGTCACACATCATTATTGGCATAGCAATTCCCAGTGAAAACACACTGATTGATAATATATGAGTCCCTTGTCTGAGCTGCTGTGACCATCTAACTACTCTCCTGTTCCCACTAGGTCCCCCTAAAACTCACTGTCCACATGGCAATCCAACTGATGTTTCAAATACTCTCTGACCAAAACCCCACCTTAGGATAGAGTGAAAACTTCCGAGCACAACACCCAAGGTCCTTCATATCTGTCCCCCACTTACAGCTTTAGTTTCATCCCTCAGCACCCCTCCTCTTCCAGCAACATGAACCTTTCCCAGGTGCTCAAATGAACTGTGTGCTCCTGCCCCAGGGCTATTTCACCTGCGGTTCCTTTTGCCAGAATTCTCTTCTCCTTCCACTCTACCTGGTAAGGTTCCATTCCTCCGTCTACATGTCTGTCACCTCCTACACAAGGCCTTCCTGCCTCTCCTGCCCCAGACTAGATATCCCTCACAAGAGAATGTGAGCTTGCCCCATCTGAGTCCTCAGCCCGTTGCACAGAAACGGCCTGTTTTCCCTGTCTGCCTCTACCATAGATAGTGATCCCTTTTGCAGTGGTGGTTCTTAAACTGAAGCATAAGAATTATACTTGAAGGCTTAGGAAAACACAGATTCTGATGCATTAGGTCTCAGGTAAGGCCCAAGGATTTTTATTTTTAATAAGCAGTAGCTCTCAAACTTGTCTGCATATCAGGAACACCAGGGGAAGGATTCAAAAACATCTACAACCCAGACCCCATTCCTATGTTGATTAGATCAGAGCCTATTGGTGGAGGGAGTGGTGGCCCCAGTATTAGTATTTTTTAAAGTTCCCCAGATGATTCCAGATTTGAATATTCCTGATTCAGAGTTCTCAAACTTTAATGTGCACGCATGGAGTAGGTCTGTGGTAGAGCTGAGAATCTGATTTGTAACATGTTCCCAGGTGGTGCTGACACTGCTGGTCCACAGACCGTACTTTGAGTAGTTTTAGAATGAAAGTGAACCATTATGCATCAACGGAAGCCTGTGCTATATTTCTGGAGAAAGTCGTTGGCATCATTAAGTGAATACCTGTTACTGCTACTTACCCAGGAGCACCTATACAGAGTTGACCGTATCAGACACAGACGTTTCCCTTATGACTTTCAGTTTAGGCATGAGTTGAACCTCCCTTCTGTTGTCTCTGCCCACAGCATCTCAGGCATCTGGTGGGTCACGTGTCACTAACAGCCATTAGCTTGCCTAGAGGCACATGCTCAGTTTTCTGCTGCTTTGGAGGTTGACTGTGTGTCTCACTGTCATAATTTCCTCAAAGAGAAGTTCACATAGCTTATATAATGTCCAACCTTGTCCAACTTAACACCACATTTGGTAAAAATCTTTATAGCTGTTTCCACATGATAGTTTTTTAAAGTCAGAAATATGATTTTATGCATAGTTGTAGTAAAGCTACAACTCTCACAGCCTAGTAAAGCCCCTGACACAATGTTAGTGGGCAGTGAATTTATGGAGGAAGAAAGGAAGGGAGGGAGGGGAAAGAGTGGATGGCAGGCAATAAAAATAAAGAAAGGGAGGGCAGAAGCAGCTGAAAGAAATGAGATTGTGTCCTGGTTGCCCTTTATCTCCAGTAGCACCGCTGGGTGCCACCCTCGCCAGCCTCTCCTTCCTCCAAGCTCCTTTTTGCTATTCCCACCTGATCACACTCAGGGCCACACCTGGGCAGCCGCAGCCAGCCAACACTTCCTGCAGTGACCAGACACACAGGAGCCCAAAATACCCACCTCCTTCTCACTAGGCTCCTTTGCAGACCTGGGGGTACAGACTGGGGTTGCGGGTGTACAATGGGCCAGCTCTGTCCCACCCAATGCCATGCATATAATGAGGCTAAATTTCTTATAAGTTTGAAATAATTAAAGGTCATCTTCTAAGACCATAGACAGCGCATAGGCCAATACTTGAAAATGTTTAAATTAGTTACCCATATTTCAATTTCCAGAGATTTTCTACAAAAATTTGGATTTCCAGTTTCCCTCCAAAATTGGAAGAATCTGGCAACATGAGACCAGTTTTAATTGGACCTCAGGGGAGTTGCCCCTTCAGTAGGGTCATGTGCTCTCCCTTCTGTTTGCCACAGAAGGCACCTCTCTTTATCATCCCCTAGTTCTCTATCCAAGCACAAACGGCCATTTGTCATATTTATTTCATTTTACTTGAATTATGTTTGCCTTCCATTGACCATTTTCATTCACTACCATTATGTACCAGCTCTTAGAGACCCGAGAGTGTGCCATCTGCAGACCGCACATGTAGAACAAATGGCCTCCTGTACAGCACTTACCTCCATACCTTAAACTAAGCTTGCACTTAGCCATTCACTGCTGATAACTCATGTCCAAAGAGAAATGGGGAAGAAATCAGAAAAAAATCTGAACTAACCCTAATTCTCCAGAAATGGCTCTCTATCTGTCCTTTTTCCTGGCTACAGGCATGAGCATTTGCTATAATTATTCTCCGCTCCCATTATCTCCCAGGCTCTTTACCACTGCATGCAGAATTTGGCCACGAGGTAAACCTGTTGCCCTCCCAAGAGATAGTAGTACTTATCAGGACCTTTTGTAGAATTCTCAGACCTTTTGGGATTGACCCACAGTTTCTGCACATAAAGCCCTCCATTATCACCACTACTGTCATTATTGTTATTTCGGATTAGGCAGCCCTTTCAGAAGTCTTGCCAACCACATGCAGGTGCCACCTCCGAGCCTCACCTGGCCCAGCACGGTGATGCACCTGGCTGTAGGACAATAGCTCAGCCTGCCGAGTCTTGGGTTTTCACCAGAGCAGAGACCTGCCCTGAAACATTCACTTCTCCTGTAAACAAGGGCCAGGGCCTGGATTCCCAGGAGGGCCAGGGCTGAGCAGGTGTCTTACAGGGAACACAGCCTCTGGATCACAGAACTATAAAGCCCCAAACCACGCAGAAACCTGGGAGACCAGATTCTCTCTCTAGAGAGAAAGGGACATATAGTATAATTCAGGGTCAGAAGCTAGGTTCCCATCCCAGCTCTCACCTTACAGCTATGTGAATCTCACACAACTTTTTGATCTTTGCAGTCTCTAGTTCTCATCTGTAAAATGTGGGTAATTCCCAATCGATGATAATATACTGAGTTTTATATGTAAATACATCTGAAAGTACATATGTAATATATATAAATATGTATTTATTGTGAGTGTCAGGTATATAGCAAGCCCTCTATTCACAGTCAAAGACGGGGCTTCATCACTACTCAAGCTTATAGAACCACCCACAAGTTCACTGCTTTAGCTGCAGACCCAGAGTAAATAGAAAAGATGCCCCCAGGCAGCAGTGGTGGGTATAAATATCTCACCAAGAGAACAGTTTCCACTCAACAGCATTCCTGCTGTTCTTGTCTTATCATTCACCACCTCACTGACCCCCAACCACATGCCTTCCAAGGGAGCATGAGCTTTTTCTCTTTTTTGATACTCAGCCTGTGTCTCTGCTATGTGCATTAGACAAGTTTACCCCCAGCAAACGGTCTGGGCTTATGAACAACAACACTCTTTCTTAATCCCTTTATTTAGCTTTAGCTTTCTCACTTGGCACCCCTAAAAAAATAAAAGAATAGAATAGAATAGAATAGAATAGAATAGAATAGAATAGAATAGAATAGAATATTAAATTAAAACAGAAAACAAAATCAAACTAGCTCAAAACCAGCTTAAAAGACAATATATTGATTTTCCAAAGAAGAAATTCAGATGGCCAACAGACACATGAAAAGATGCTCCACATCACTAATCATCAGGGAAACACAAATAAAAACCATAATGTGATATAACCTCACACCAGTTAGGATGGCCAACATAAAAAAGACTAGGAACAACAAATTCTGGCAAAGACGTGGAGAAAGGGGAACCCTCCTACACTGCTGGTGGGAATGTAAACTAGTTCAACCATTATGGAAAGCAGTATGGAGGTTCCTCAAAAAATTAAAAATACAAATACCATTTGACCTGGGAATTCCACTCCTAGGAATTTACCCAAAGAATTACAAGTTCTCAGATTCAAAAAGACATATGCACTCCTATGTTTACCGCAGCACTATTTACAATAGCCAAGATATGGAAGCAACTTAAGTGTCCATCAGTAGATGAATGGATAAAGAAGATGTGGTACATATACACAATGGAATACTATTCAGCCATAAGAAGAAAACAAATCCTACCATTTACAACAACATGGATGGAGCTGGAGGACATTATGCTCAGTGACATAAGCCAGGCAGAGAAAGACAAGTACCAAATGATTGCCCTCACTTGTGAAGTATAACAACGAAGGAAAACTGAAGGAACAAAACAGCAATAGATTCACAGACTCCAAGAAGGGACTAGTGGTTACCAAAGGGGAGGGGTGTGGAGGGAGGGAGCAGGGGATTCAGGGGTATTATGATTGGCACACATGGTGTGGAGGGCATCATGGGGAAGACAGTGTAGCACAGAGAAGGCAAATAGTGACTCTGTGGAATCTTACTACACTGATGGACAGTGACTGTAGTGGGGTATGGGGTGCACTCAATAATATGGGTGAATGTGATAACCACATTGTTTTTTCATATGAAACTTTCATAAGAGTGTATATAAATAATAACTTAATAAAATAAATAAATAAAAAGAGAATGTATTGAATCAGTGATTCAAAGGGAGGGTTATACACAGGACCAGCAGAGATGGAGGTAAGTGTCAAGAAAAACTGGAAGCATGGAATGGAATCCTGCCAGGACCCTCTCCATTTCTTGTTTATCCTTCTCTCTGCACATGCTTTATTCTTTCTCATGGCAGAACAGCAGGAAACACGGCTACTGCAGTTGGGCGATCATTTGGGAGACAATCATTAGAGACAGACTTACATCCTTTCTGATACAAAATTTTAAAATCCCAGGAAGAGCGCTGAGCAGTCAGCTTTGGACAGGAGCCCACTCCCAGTGTCACTGGCTCTCACCGGTGTTGAAAAAAGAAACAATGGGCCCCAAATGGAGTCACTTGTGCTAAGCTCCATGTCACCAAACCAAGACTTAATACCCAACTTAATTATAGTTTCAGACTCCCCAGTAATAGAGTCTTAAAGTAGTTCATCTGGAATTACCTGGTCAGCACTAGTGATGCACTTGGCTTGGTAGGCCCCTGTCATCCCTTAAAGAAAGGTGATCTTGCCACAAAAAAATCACCTCTTTGCTACTATATCTTCCTTCTCCCACCCACTTCTGCTTATTAAAATCTCATGTTGTACAGGTCTTTAGAGTTCCTTTCTATCCGCTAAATGGCTTGCTGCCTGATACATGAGTCACTGAATAAAGCCAGTAAGATCTTTAAAATTTACTCTGTTGAATTTTGTTCTCTAGCAGTATTGCTGGCAACAATAGGATCTGAAGGAAGCTTCTGGTGGCCTCAGGGGCAAGAAGCACTGGCCCTGGTACATGCAAACACCCAGAGTTCCCTGTCTTTCTCACCACTGCCAAGGGCTGTGGGTAAGTTCCTCCTGGTTCAGAGCTCTGCTGTCTTTGCATCTAGCTTCCAATCCAACTGGCTTTCCTGTCCAGGTAGGGCAGCTTGAGCTACCAGACAGTTTCCCCTGGAACCTGAGCCCCAGCCCTTGGTCCAAACAGCAGCTCCCCAGGTGGCTGGAATCCTCAGCCTTTGGTTTGGTCCCCAGATTTCATGCTGGGAACTGCTGGCAGTCCAGTCTTCAGTTCCGTGTTTGACAAAAATCCCAGTCTGCAGTCCACACTTGTTAGGGTCTTGTGGTGGACTCCTCCCTCCAGTCCCCAGTTCCATACTGGTACTTACTGGTAGTGCACAGAAGGCCTCCTCTTAGCCAGTCTGAAGCAGCATCTCTTTGATTGCTGCTGCTGTGTTAACATGTGCTGTGTTAATGTGCACATGAAGTAAAAGCTATTGCTAATGGGAATCTTGGAACCTAAAACTGCAGAATTGGTGGGCACAGGTCAATAACTTAAAAGCTGTTAGAATGCTCACCACCTAACTTCTAAGATTCTCATGTTAGGATAAGTTGGTAATGGAACAGAATAAATATACACTAGAGCACCCACCAACCTCAAGAAAATTTCTATGCAATGAGGTACACCGTAAAACACCACACAATCCCCAACCCAGGGGCACATCCCCCTCAGGTATTAATTTTTGCTTTGTGAGACCCAAGGCTTAACTAAACAAATGCGATCTTCATGTTTCAAAGATTTGCACAATCCACCTTCCAGAACAACTTTTCATTTTATTTCTAAAAACTGTGGTCCTAGAAGCTATAGATAGCTACAAAAATGGCAAAATGTACAATGGCCTAGAATTACAATGGCCACTCTGGGGAACAGTCCAATGAGACAAGATCCTTCACTTAAGAAGAGCACTTGAAAGTAAGTGTTCCCAAACAAGCAAACAGAATGGTTCACCTATTTTAAGTGGCATGCAGAAGTCTCAATCATGCCAAAATAGCTTCATTGAAATATTCATCATTAAGTACTAATGAAGAATTAAAAATACAAGAGATACTTAAAACAAAGGCTAAGAGGCTGATGCAATCCCTACTACTCCCTCCATCCTCCTTTACTTGAGTACGCTTTCTGTGATCCTCTTTCTGAATTCTTTCCACTCTAAAGAGACTGTACAACCATAAACAAAAGCCCACCAAGTCAGTGGCTTTACTACTGACACCTCCATACCCACCCGCAGAGGTGGGCTCCCATACGGATCATTCCGTGGGTTGTTGAGACTCAAGGGACTTTCTGGTAAACTGCTATGTTATTCCTTTAAACAGCCAAGGGAAACTAACTTGAAATTAATGGAAAACCTTGCCAAATTCTGGTAGATAACATAGCCTGCAGACAGGATCCTGGAAAAGTTGGCAGAAGCCAATGAAGAAGGGTGGGTGAGAATTCTTACCGAAGTAAGCTTTCCTGAATTTCTCCTCTCTGTCGTGCCTTGTCAAGGCAGCGAAATAAAATTTTATGTGATCTCTTCCTTTCCAAATCCAGATCCATTGGTTTTTGGTTCTCTCTCTCACTTGGACAGTTCATATTTTCTTGTTCGTCTTGTTTTGTATCCTGAGAACTTGACTTGGTGACCATCAGGTTGGGGGCCCTCAAATACGGCCAAACATGAATGTGGGATGAACTCCATTTGTAGCGAGGGCCTATTGCCAGTGCTCAGAGGATTGTCGAAGTCTTTGGTTTTCTTCTGGCTATCTTCAAGAGTGGTTCTGGATATTGGAAGGAAAAAATCTTTTGCACCCTCTATGGGGACACCTCTTCAACCATGGAGTTGTCTAACCCTTCCAGAATATTTACTGTTTGTCCAGTCTGAAACCTGATAAGATATTTGAAAGGACTTTTTTGTAAGTAACTCTATGGTCAGAAGTTGTCCATATTGGAAACCAATATTTAGAGCCTAATAGGAACATATTTAGGCCTCTTCCATAAGCTAAAATGAAACTATATACCTAGTGGGAAAGGAAAACCTTCTGAAGCTTTTGTGGACATATTTACTAAAACATTCCAAAGACAAACAGCTCTAAATCCAGAATGTAGGAATCTTCTGATTTCCATCTTAGTTGAAGATTTTCTCCCTGACATAAAGAAGTAAATTGAAGATAATGTAGTTGGATGGGCAGATCAACCCCTTGATATCATTTAGGCTACAACCCAATTCTTTGAGGAATTAAAAGCAGCTGTCCTTATCTTAAAAATCTTTTCAAAACCAGAAATAAAGGTCTAAAAAGATTCAAACTCCACCTACCTTTACCATCCCCAATTCCTAAGTCTGAAATGTTTTTTAAGAAGAGAAAAGTGGATTTTTAAAAATACAAAATTTTACTGAAGCTTCCTTGCCCAAATCCAGTCCACAGCTTCCATAACATAACTTGTGATATTTTTCTCTCGATGATACTGCTAAAATTAATTCATAAAAGAACTTTATTTAATTGGCTTCAAAAACAAACAAGTGCTTACATGAATCAAGGATTCCTAAAGCTCCCAGAAACACAGAAACTAACCCAAATGTTTTACAAGTTCATGTAATCTGAAATATTCTTTAGTAAGTAAGCTAGTTAAAAAGTTAGTTCAAGTTTGTTGGTTTAATTAATATAAGCATATCCTTAGAGTTATCAGCATTAAGTATAGTACTTTAATTCTACCTATGTTTCCTAAAAGTCAAATAAGCTTATGTTATCTCTGTTACAAAATTTGTTAGCAAGAAAAATAAGATGATGGCTAACTGCTTTAATGTCTCATGCAATTTTCATGAGTAATCTAAGTATGATTGTTAAGAACAAGTGAATTAAATGTAAATGGAATAAGAATTTATAAGAGAAATTTTCAACAATAATTATATTTTATGATATGTCTATTTAGATAGTTTCCCTAATCTTTTAGGTAACTTGAAATCTTAGAAATTTTCTAAATTAAATGAAATGATGGAAATCATTGGATATCCAGATCATTTCGAAACAAGATAAAACACAGAAACATTACTGAACACATTGATACACTTGTCCTCTAATTACAGAGAAGCTAAAGATATTTGGATCTGTCAGTAAACATGCCTTGTGCCCCAGTAAATAAAATTATACAGTGAGAAACTGTATGATTCTAGAGGTTATGCAATGTATTCATAAACTTGCCAATCTGAAGAAAATGCTGTTATAAGAAACAGTTCACAGTTACTTACTTAGTTTTCACTGTAAGTTAAGGCTTCTAAAGGTTAAGAATTATTATTAATATATGTAATTAAAGCTACTAGAAATTATAAGGGAAACAACTCTGTATGCAGAGAAGGTAGAATGTATTTTTGGCCAAGAAAATGTATAAGGTGTGGAGATACATTGTTATTATTATTATTATTATTTTGATTACTGAAGAATGGGAAAGAGGAATATAAGGACAGACTATGGATATAGAAAGTTGGTAAATAAGAGAGAAAATTTTACTTTGTGTAACCAAGATAGCTAAAATTAAGTTACTACTATAAGAGTTTTAAAAATAAGCTTTATACAGTAGACTTATAGACAGTGAGAAGTGACTGGTGGTTACCACGGGGGAGGGTTTGGGGCAGATGGGTAGGGTGGGTGAGGGGGGTAAAGGGGCACAAAAATTCTCAGTCATAACATAAGTTGGTCATGGGATTAGTAGTACAGAATGGAGAATATAGTCAATGATTCTATAATATCTCCCTATGTTGACAGATAGTAACTGTACTAGTTGGGGTGAGAAATTAATAATATGGGTAACTATTGAACCACTGTGTTGTGTACTTGAATATAAGATTGTATATCAAAATATTTCAATGAAAAAAGCTTTATATCATATATATACTAATGATATAAAGTTTTTTTCTTTGAGATATATATATACTTACATAAAACTGGAACTTAATCTTCTTTCATTTGCTAGAAGGAAAGTTTTCTTGGTCTATTAGTTTATTCCTTATAAGAGAGTTTAAAAGGTTTTTCTTTACCTTTTAGGTAATCTGCCTAGAAAATAACAATTCTGTGTTTTATCAAAATAATTTCCTATGCTTCATGTTATCTTTACTAGATCTTTAATTACTTAAGAAAACTTAGTCTTCTCAATATTAAAAAAGAATGAGGCTTTGCTCACACTTATGTAACCTTCTGTATTTGCCTTTAACATCTTCTATCACCACTGGCTAGATGGATATTTTTAACAAACTTCCCAAAAATCAAATTCTAAATCAAGTCTTTTTTTTAACCTCAAACTAACTTTGGGATATTTCAGGGAACCCCTGGAATATCTCAAAAGATCTGTTCTCTTTTTTCATAAAAAAGAAAGATATTAAACTAATTAGGCTTATTTGATATGTTAAATTATATGGGATGCATTGTCAAATAGTAATACTAATCTTTTTTATGTTGTATTTGTATAAGTATATGTGTTTCAGAAATTGTGTGAAATTCTTAGAAATCTGATATATCTTAGTTTAATGTTATCAGTCATAATTCCAGTTTATCTTAAAATGCTGTGCTCCATAAAAATAACCAATTTTCCTTGTCAATTCCATTATACTGAACTCTCATCAGATCTTTCACCATGGGCTTTTTTAAGTCTTTTGTCCTTTACAGATAGTCACTACTTTACTCTGATACTTTTACAAAAGTGAGACTCATGAGAAGTTACTTACCAAGTGCTACTGGCCACTGACACTGCTGCAAAAATAGAAGACACTGACTTTTGGGTACAAATCTCACAGCTGAAGAAGGCTCCACCTGACATTTGGTTCTGTGCAGATGGTAGAGACCTCCAAGTCAAATTGATAAGGAAGAGAAGTAGCAGATATCAAGGTAGACTACTTCCTCTCCAAATGCTGGATCGAGACTTCATATTTCAACTAAACATGAAACCCTTTCTTCTCTCTCATTCCTTTACTCTGGCATCAGTCCAGAAAGATACTGCCATCATCTGTATCTTCCAGGCCACTGATTTGTCATAAAAAATTCTGATCTGTTCATGATACTAGAGACAGCTTTGTCCTCCCTGTGATCAATTTTTCTTCCATTCCCAATGTCACCATAAACTACAATTGATTTCCCTTAGAAACCAGAGTCCAACTTTCATGGCTCCAACATCCAGTGCCTTGTTTTTACTTTTTTCTACTTATAACTGTACTTGCCCAATTAGATGCAAATACCTATGCAAATCATGACACTTGTGCCCCCATGTTCTTATTATTATCTAAATTAGATCTACATCTAATCATGAAAAGACCTCACCAGCAACACCCATCTTTACAAAGAATTCAGAACAATTTTTTATTTCAGGCTATAAGATTTACTTCCAAATGTGCTGAAAACACAATTAACTGCTAGCTTGAATGGGCAAATTCAGAAATCCCTGTGTGAATCCACTAACAGTGCCCTGACCCCAAAGAGGCTTAGTGGGAGTGATTTCTGCCCTGACAGGATTTATCTTTGTCTGTGGCAGTTATCATTCTTCTTGGGCTTAGATGTCTGGAGCATATCCAGACAATGTCTCTTAGGTTATCTAACTGAGTTCCTAATTCCTCACAATCGAACTAAGATACCTCAATGGTCAACTCCCCTAAATTTACATTGTCAAGTTAGAAAGGACCTACCATGTGTTCATGACCCAGGATTCTCTTTCTTTGGTAGGTCCCTACTTCCCTAATTAGGAGTGAGTACAAAGGAGGCTATGACCAGAAACCTCTCCTTAACTCTTGAAAGTATTGTGGAATTGCCGCCGATACAATAGCTACACAGGAAAGTGCTTTAACTCTCTGGCCAAAGTTGCTCCCGACAACACAATAGTCCTTGATTATCTTTTGGCTGAGCAAGGAGGTGTCTGAGCTGTGGCCAAGATGACCTGCTGTGCCTGTATTAACACTTCTGAGGAAGTTGAAACTCAGCTACATAAGATCACCACTTGGCTTTGCAAAGTGGCTCTTTCAAGGGGCCTTCCTTGACTTATGTGACTTTGATTGTTTTGGGTCCTGGGGAGTAAACTCTGAAGTGTGCTCCAGATGTTGGGAATTATCCTTTTTATGACAATCATAGTCATCTCCCCTGGTGCGTTGTAGTCTCTCAAAAGCTTTAAATGCATGTTCACAGCCACTAACCACCAAGCAAATAATCTTCCTAAGATTAGAGGGTCAGAAAAGACAATAAAAGAATGACCAACTTTAAAAATATGAACCTGAAATCATGGCCTGTGAATTCCACAGACATTCACAAAAAGATGTCACAACCTATGAACACCACAGAGAGGATCAGCAGAAACTGTGAGAACTTCAGAGTGGTGTCTGGGAGTGGTGCTAATGCCTTAAATCTTGGTAAAATTTCTCAGTTTAGCTGAGAATCTGATCAAAAGGGGGGAATTATTTAAAGAAAGAGAAAACAGGTCCAAAATGGAGTCACTTGTGCTATGTCCCATGTCACTAAACCAAGACTTAACACCTAATTTAATTAGTTTTCGTCTCTTCCACAAACAGAACCTGGAATTACCTGGTCAGCTCTAGTTAGGTGGTTTGCTTGGTAGATGCCTACCATCCTTTAAAGAAAGGTGAACTTACCATAGACAACCAGCTCTTTGCTCATATAACTTCCTTGCCTGCATCCTTCTGCCTATAAAAATCTTTGATTTTGTACAGGTCTTCAGAGATGCTTTCTATCTGCCAGATGGAATGGTGCCCTATTCATGAATCACTGAATAAAGCCAATAAGGCCTTTAAAGTTTACAACATTGGATTTTGTTTTTTAACACTGGTGAGAGCAGAATACTGTGATTAGAAGATCCACTCCCAAGGCAAACCAATTTTTGGTCAGAATATGAGCTCAAGTTAGAACATGGAAGGCCCTTTTGTCAGCATATGGTAGGGGGAAGGAGAGATAATTATCAGAACAAAGGAGGCCCCTATGACAGAACATTAGAGAATAGAATTAAGCTACCTGTTTATGAATCTTTCTGGGTTATCAAACTTTTAGCTTCTCAAGGGCAGGAAGAGGCTAGTGCATCTGTGTATCTTAGTAAACATTCAGAAATATCTGTAGGACTGAACTGAAATGCATGTGACAACTTCTAAGGTTATGTGTCCATCCCGGGTCCTATATGTACAGAGAAAAACCTAAAGCAGCTGCAGAGGTGAGGACCTACTCTGTGTGAGGAAGAACTTTCTAACAAATAGAAATGTCTGAAAATATAAGCAGGGGCTTCAGGAAGTTGAGGGTCTCTTTCAATCGAGGACTTAAAGCTCAAGAAAATTATCATGTGTCAGGAAAAGAGAGGATATTCACACACTGATGTAGCTGCCTTTCCAAACATTTGATCTTATCATTCTGTAAACTCACCCATGGGAGACAAACTCACTGTGCCTAGACTAGGCATCCTGGGATGCAAAGAAAAGGAAAAATTGTCACAGCAATACAGCCAACACTTCTGATGTTCACGTCTGAACTCACCCTCTGATGTGACCCTCTCCTCCCCCCAGCAATGGTGGTCACCGAAGATGAATCAAAACACTCCCTCACCTCAACACCAGGACCTGCCTGCTTGCAGACCAAAGCATACCCAACTTGGAATTTCCTAATTCTTATTCTACCCTAAGACCTGAGAATCATTTAATCACATTAAGTGTATGATAAATAAATTGAAATTGTAAGCTATTTGGACACCATCTATTTTTCTCTTCCATATATTTTTGTTTGCTTTTATTTTGGTGAGAATATTCAAGCTCTACTCCTTTAGCAATTTCAATTATACAAAACAATGTCATCAATTATAGTCACCATGCTATATATTAGATCTTTGGACCTTCTTACCTTACAATTGAAAGTTTATACCCTTTTACCAATCTCTCCCATGTCCCCTGATCCCTAAGTTCCTGGTTACCATTTTTCCACTCTCTGTTTCTGTGAGTTTGACTTCTTTGTTTAGAGCCCACATATAAGCGATGCCATGTAATTTTTGTCTTTCTCTGTCTGACCACTTCACTTAGCATAATGCGTTCAAAGTCCATCTATGTTGTTGCAATGGACATAATTTCATTCTTTCTCATGGCTGAATAATATTCCATTGTATACATATTCCACATTTTCTTTTTCCACCAACCATTGATGCACACACACGTTTTTTCCATGTCTTGGCTATTGTGAATAATGCTGCAATGAACAGCATTATGGGCATGCACATATCTCCATAATATCCTGTTTTCATTTACATTGGATATATACTTAGAAGTGGAATTGCTGGATCATAGGATAGTTCTATTTTTAATTTCTTAAAGTAGCTCCATACTGTTTCCTACAGTGGCTACACCAATTTACATTCCCACCAACAGTGAACAACGATTCCCTTTTCTCCACATCCTTGCCAACACTTGTTATTTCTTGTCTTTTTAATAATATCCATCCTAACAATTATGTGGTGATACATCTCTGTGGCTTTGTTTTGCATTTCCCCTATCATGAGTGATATTGAACACCTTTTTGTATACCTGCTGCCCATTTGCATGCCTTCTCTGAAAATATACTTATTTGGGTCCTTTATCCTCTTTTAAATTGGCTTTTTGTTTTTCTGCTATTGAATAGCATGCATTTGGTCATTATTTCCAAAATGTTTTTCATCTGAGACCTCCCTGATAAGTTGATATCTTTGATTTTTATAAGCATTTTCATTGACCTATTTTCTTCACACAAAGTTCTGCATACTTGAGAACCCCCTGTAAAACAGAATCCTGCACTGAAATTACTTGAAAGAGGTTTTCCTTACTCTCCAATCACTGTAGAGGGAAATGTGATGAATGCGACCAGCATCACCTCCATGCTGAGAGTCCACCTGGAAATTCTGGGCAGGTACAGGAAGGAAGAGCTGTGGTGGCATGCTGGAGCCAGATCCTAGTGGATAGGAAAGCCAGTTGCTAAATTTTCAGGCATTTTGTGAGCCTGTTGTTAACCATTGGTACTCTGAAATTAGTCTTGGTGAGAAAATTTATACCTCAGAAGTTGACAAATGCCACAAATCAGGCTCCCTACCCCCACTCTGCACTCACCAGCTTACCATGGCTGGTTGGATCGCTGCACCGACTCTTTGTCAAACGACGGACTGACTTTGGCACCAACACTCAGCTAAACCATTCAACTCTCCTCATGCCTCCATCAGGCAGCTGACTGTCTTCTTCTGGCAATATTAATATTCACATTTGTATCAGGTTTCTTTTGATGCATTATAGCACACAAAAATAAGTAGGTTGTGACCCCATTGTCCTGAACACATTCTCCTATATTCTTCTAGGACTTTGATGCCTTCTATTTTTTTTTTAACTTCAACATATACAATTTTATTTAAAAGTCTTATGAGGTAGACATTTTTTTTGAGGGGGGGATATAGCACATATTTCTCATTTTCTTTCTTTTTTGACTTATTTTTTGAAGTATTGATGATATACAATCTTTATATTGTTTTCAAATATACAACACAGTGGTTCAACAGTGACTCATGTTATTAAGTCCTTACCCCCACTAGTGTGGTTACTATCTGTCAGCATAGAAAGATATTACAGAACCATTGACTATATTCTCTATGCTGTACTACTATCCCTATGGCCAACTTATATTACGACTGTCTGCCCCAACCCCTCACCCATGGTAACCTAGTTACGTCTCAGTGTCTATGAGTCTACTGCTGTTTGACTCATTCTGTTTTGCTTTGTTTTTAGTATGCTTTCTCTTTTAATGGTGCTAAATGAGAAAAAAATAGTCACCCATTTAAAAGCTGTAATAATTTTTCTTTTGAACCCTGTATACCGTTGGTGGGAATGCAAATTTGTACAGTCACTATGGAAAATGGTATGGAAGTTCCTTCAAAAAAATTAAAAATAGAACTATAAATTAAAAATAGCAACCCCACTCCTGGGTTATCAAAAAGATATTGGCACTCCTATGTTTATTGCAGCCTTATTTATAAAGCCAAGATATAAAAACAACCTAGGTATCCATAGATAGATGAATAAAGAAGAGGTGGTACATATATACAATGGAATATTACTCAGCCATAAAAATGAAATCTTGCCATTTGCAACTACATAGATAGACCTTGAGGGCAGTATGTTAAGTTAAATAAATCAGACAGAGATATATACTGTATATCACTAACATGCAATTTTTTAAAAACCTAACTCAGAGAAAAAAAGCCTGTCTCATAGAAACAGAGAGTAGAACGGTGGATATCAGGGCTGGGATGGAATAAATGGGGACATGTTGGTCAAAGGGTACAAGCTTCCAGTTAGAAGATGAATAAGTGCTGAGGATCTAATGCACAGCATTGTGATTATAGTTAACAATATGGTACTATGTACTCAAAGGTTGCTGAGAAAGTATATCTTAAATATTCTCACCACAATAAAGAAATAATAATTATGTGCTATGATGGAGGTGCTAGCTAATGCAACAGTGGCATGGTGGTAATCATAGCAATATATGTGTATCTTACCAACACATGGTACACCTTAAACTTACATAATGTCATATGTCAGTTATATTTCAATAAAGCTGGAAAAAATTAAATAAAATAATTTTTCTTTTCATATAACATATTTTCAGGGTACCTAAGCTTTTTGAGATTTGTTGAGAACAGCTTTAAAAGGAGCAAAGTGTTTGTGGAAGGAGCAGGAGAGTCTTTATGAAGCTAGACATGTATGCAGCTCATCTGAGCTTCAGTTACTCAGTTAAAGTGGAAAATTAACACTGATCTTTCAGAGTTGCTTACTAAAGAAAAGGAATGTGTGAAAAGTGGCATATAGCATTTGACCAATATTTAGAATCTGTCATGACTTCCAAAGGTACAATTTTTAGGGTCTTCCATGTCAAATAGATGAGCACTTAGGGTGCCTCCTACATTTTAGTAGGAACAATAAAAACAGAAGAGAGAATTTCAGAAGTATGGCTGTGACCTGCTTTGGCACAAATTTATGTAGCTTCTCCTTCCCCAATAAAAAAATAATTCTGAGCACATTTCAAAAATTCTATTCCTGAAACAGTGTGTTGTTTGGGAAAATCCAGGGTCAGTGAACATACCAGAAGTCTTGACTTAAAGGTTTTGGACAATTACCACTCTGACCCTGTGCTGACACCTCAGAGTTGGGAGATGGTGGAAGGGAGGCAATGAGGAGCTCCTGGCTGCACAGACAGAAACCCAGAAGCCAGTGGCAATCCCACTGGGCTCATGAGAGAATTCTGTCTCTTTCTCAGCCACACAAAGCTTGCAGTCTGAGAGACCCTAAAGTTAGTGGGATCTTGAAGCCCATCTGGTAAATAAGCTGCAGACATAGGAAAGAGAAGTGGACGCTATTATTAGACAACTTTTCTACTCTTTAAAATTCATCAGGGTGACAGGAGGCCTAGTGGAGACTGAGGGAATGGGACACTCTGGCATCGTAGGGTGTTTCTTCTGATCCCTTTCTGGCCACAGCATCATCAGATTTCCAAAGCCTCCTTTGAGTGCCCTGCATGGCTTTGGGAACACGCAGGTACAGATCTGGGCCAGCAGTTTTGAGGCTTCAGTGACCATCCGTCTCAACCCAAGGCTGTGTGAGAGGTTACATATGGTAGGACAGATAAATTAGGGTCAAAGCTGAATACAGCTCAGAACTAAATAATTTCACATGTCACAATGCCAAGTAGGTGCAAGGTACTCAGCATGAGAGATTGATTGTTTATTTTGGTGAGATTAGTGTTGGGATTGGGTTGACATGTGAGTTGACTTTAGTCTAGGAATGGGTGAAATATTTGGAATCTTTTTGGTGTCTCTCAAATCAGAATCACATGTTGAAAGCTGACCCTCTGGTATCTAAGTTAGACCTGACTTTAAACTGTCCAACTAGATTATTAATTTCTTCATCAGTAAGACCTATCTCCTAAAGTCCTTTATCCTCATATCTTCCTCTGTGCTCTACACATAGAAAGTGCTGGGTCAACACTTAACTTCTATAATTTGCTTTTTAAAAATGTGACAAGACCCTCAAAGTTGTTCCTGGGTGGTTTTTTGTGAATCAGAGAGAGGACCGAAAGGTCTGGGAGGCAGAAACCCAAAGTGCCTGTGACTTGTTTAACTGCCTGGGCTGTTTATTTGATATTAGTCTGCACAAGTAGCTGCCATCTGTGCAAATCTGTGTAAGAAATAACTAGTAAGACTGCCATCTTGAAAACCCTCATTGAAGTTTTTATACTTTGACATCAAATTTGCACTGCTTGTTGCACCTAAAGGGAGCGCACTGTGGAGACGCTTCCCAGAATCTGGTGAAGACCTTGCACAGAGGTGTTCCTGCTTATCGAATTAAAATGATAAAGACATAACTAAGAAAATTAGCTATGCACAGTCTGGCTCCAATTGGCCCAATGTGCATCTACGTGTGAGCACCTCATGACATGTTGGATTGACTTCTCCAGGGCGAAAATGCCCAAGCAGTGTGGTTCTGCTTTCTCCTTGATGCTGACAAGCACCCCAGAGCAAGTAACACCCTCAGCAGGTGTCATATCAAAACAAAATGTCTCTTCGTAGTGCTGATGGACCTGGGAAGATGAGAGACAGGATCATGAAATGCTGGAAGATGATATGCTTAATGAGTCTTTCCTGGTTGTAAGGTATTGTTTATGCCATCCAGTCGAGCCACTTCCTCCATACCAGGGTGCCCACAGGGTGTGCCCTGAGACTTGGTGATAATTGCAGGCTGGCTGGAGGCCAGAGGCTCAACCTCAAATAAGAGCCGACATTACATTGCCAAGCACCTATTAATTAGGATTAACCCCCAGGGATGCCAACTCAGGAAAACTTCTTCACAAATAAACATCTCCATATACAGTTTGTAAAGAAAGCAAACTGCTCATTTTCTCAGGCCAAGTCATCTGGCTAGGTAGCTGTAGAAAAGATGCTTTCACCCAACCTCGGCAAGGGAACAGCAGACTGAAAGCCCTAGAAGTCAGGGTGGGGCCATGAAACCCCCACAGTCCACCTCGTGGTCCTGTTCCTGAAGCCTGTCTTCCTTTCACAGGACTTTAATTTTTTTCTGGATATTATCTGCTTGTGGCCAAGATAGGAAGCCGTTTACACAGTAAATAAGGGATTTACATCATCTGACATATATTTAGGCCATGAAGGAACTCATATGTCAGTTACCTGCTTATTGCCAGAAAAAGAATTCTGTTTTTAATTTACTAGACCTGCAATGAGTTTTGTTTTACATACGTCAAAATACACTTTTGTCCAATTGTTTCCACTTTTTCTCCTTGTAGAGAGGCTCATGGTTTATTCTGAGGCCAGGGAATGAGTCAGAAAGCTCCCTTGATGCAAAGATTAAGAGACTGAAGAAACCCTGAGGTCCCAAATGTCAGTAACTAAGTCTAGGGGGTCACAAAAATTCAGGGATGGGCCCACATCATGTAGCAAGCACCTGCAATACCTTCTTTGGTTTCTCGTTGACAAGTATGGACTCCTCAGGGTATGCCAAGTGGATGGCAGTGCAGGCAGCAGAGGGGGTTCAGAGGTTTTGAACCTGAATATATTTGGAATTTTAATTTCAGCTTTCCTTTGTCTTAACAGTTAAGCCATTAATAAGAAAATGGCCACTTAGATAGTTGGATGATTTGGAGGCAAAAATCCCCCCACAAAAGGAAAATGACAGTTTTGAGGCCCGTGAGGAACCTCTTGGAGCTTCGGCCTTCCCACATATAAAGAAGTTGCTTAGCTTGTTATAATGGAAGGAAGCACAGGGAATCAATTTGCAAATATTGCAATTGGATAGTTAAGGAAAATCTGTTCTCTGTTTCAAAGTGTTTAGATCATTGTATTTTTTGAGAAAAAAATACCATAGCTCATTATAAAGACAAAAGTTTTGCTTATAAAGTATACCTATAGGATACAGTGTAAAATATGCTCTCTAACCACAGGGGGAGGTGAGTAAATGCAAAAATATATAAGCATCTGCTTGATCAAAGTAACTCTACCAAGATGTTTTCTGATCTAACTGATATAAAACACATTTTATGGATACCTGACTTCTATTTTAATCTTTCATCCAACATATAGATGGATTTTTACTGAGCTCCATGTCTTAAATTGAGTCTTCATTTTGATCAACTTTGTAGTATACATAAATTAGCAAATGTACACAGCATCTTGCTGTTAAAAACAAGGTGTTTCAATGAAAACATAACCTGGAAATCAAGCAGTATTTTTTGTAGGGAAAAGACATTGGTTGAAACAGCAGTGTCTTATTGACATTAAAAACAGTTGACATAACTCTGTAAGGATGCTGAAATTTAACTTTTGTATGTTTTTATTATACCCAGAGCATCAAAGATAACAGAATTTATTCATAGAATGGCAGTCATTGAATTCAGTTTTCTGGTACAATTTTCTTCCCATATAAACTCATAAAAAATGTGATGGGTGAACCATTATGAATGCTTAAAGCAGCCCCTGATGTATGCCCACACAGAAAGAACAGATAGATTGCAAAATGTTTATGCCTTTTACATTTTTTACAGTATTAATAAGAAAACACTGTGATTACCAATCAGGAAAGACTCCAGAGTGCTGCTTGTGAAGTGCACCATTACAAAGATTTATATCTGTATCTGGGGAGTAATACGGAGCATTGGTATTTTAAGGAGTTTAGTTTCAAAATCTCTTTATTCAGTGAAAGCCTGTGAGAGTGAAATATCTTTATTCCTGTGGCAGAAGAGTGTGTGTTGTAGATAGTTGATGATCTACATGGTATGGAGAAATAGATTTGGTCCCCAAATATTCACCAAAACACTTGAAAATGGATTACAAAAGGTCTATGCAACTCTTCAGCCACATCGTCAGTCGGAGTCAGAGGGGAAGTGGCTGTGGATCACCTGTCCAGTGCTGTCCCATGTTGGTTATCCCTGACATGGGCCCTACTCTGTGACAAGGACTTGCAGGATCAGCCCCACAGAGGCCCCAGGCCCACACAGAGGCCCCAGCCCCACCAGGGCAAATCCATCCCTCACTTTGTGAGATTAAATGTTCCAGCCATTTAGAGATGCCTAATAAAATCTTAGGGGGAAAGGGCCCATATTATTCCAAGGTACTTCTATTATCCCTAATAGTTAGGATATTGAGAGTAAATGCCCCAGTGAGGCTCGCGCTTTCTAGTTTATAGCTAAGAGTCTATACGCATTTTCCAAGTGTCTGAAGCAACACCCATGTGGAGTTCTACCATCAGTTCTGCTGCTCCTGATCTCCAGTGTGACAGTGTGACACAGCAGGGTTAGCCTAACATCAACCAGAGCCTGTCTTTAATAATGCATTCCGCAGCAGGTATCAATAGTTAAGAGTTTTATTTGTCTCAGTCAAGTCTGAAAGTAAGGAGGCCAGGGCTGGTGCAGCAAATCAAGGAAGGAATTGGGCTTCCTCCATCCTAGGGCTGCACCACTCTTATTAAGCAGCTCCCGCTGATGGTAAGACGAGCGCTGCATCTCCAAACATCACCTGTGATCAGGCAGAAGGAAGGGGCAGCGGAACGGCAAAGAGCAGGACACCTTCTCTGCCTGAGAACAGATGTTGTGTTTTATATGGGAAGGGAAGTGCCCTTGACTGCTCACAGCTGCAAGGAAGTCTGGGAAATCAGGTTTTGTTTGTGTTTTTTTAACTGGGCACAATACCACACTAAATAAAATCAGGGTTCTGCACGAATAATATGTCAGTAAGGAATTAGTAGAGTCAACCACAACATTTATTTTTTAAAAACCTCCAGCAGTTTAAAAAAATAATGTCTAAAGCTATGTGGTCTCATACAGTAACCATGTGGTACACTGAGTTATTTCAGTTAAATTAAATTAAATTAAATTAAAACTCAGTTCCTTACATGCATTAACCACATTCAAATGCCCAGTAACCCCATGTGGCTAGTGGCTGCCAGCTTGGTGATGCCCAGAGCCTTCTTCTCAGAAACTGGGTGCCAAGGTTTTCTAGAACCCATGTTTCCATTCCACGCCATCTTCTTCACCTTTGTCTTCAGCGGGAAAAGGAGCATGTCCCCACCATTTCTGTAACATACTTGGAGATCATTGCATCACTACTAGATTCCCGTTGTCTTAATTCAGGTTCCTCCAAAAGCTGAGGCAGAGAAAAGGCTTGGATGTACCAGCTTACATGGGAGGTGCCACCCCACAGGAAAACAAAACAAAAGAAACAAAAACCTGAGTGAAGGAACCTGAGAGGGAATCTGGGAAAAGGACAAGTGCACAAAGGTGGGTCATCAAGATGGCTGCTGCAGGCAGTGTGGGCTCAACTCCTCTGTCACCTCAGAAAAAAATGCAAACCAGCTCCTGGGATAGTCTGTTCAAAGCACAGAAGGCTGGGGCACAGGCTCCCACATCCTGTTGGCTGAGGGGTGTTCCTGGGGTGTCAGCTCCCCTTCCCTCCAGGCCACCTCTGTGTACTGACTGATAGGCTCCCATAGTTCTGAAGAAATCCTTGGGCTGCAAGTGGGTAGATGTCTGGCTGCAGCACAGGGTGGCCCTGTCACCACCCATCAAAGCTGTGTCTGACACCAGGGATGAGTCTAGGAGATGAGACACATCTCCCCAAGATCTGCTGTACCCCTCCACCCACACTGCTGGAGACTCAATGTGAAGCTTATTTCTCTTTGTAAGGGATGTTGGCCCTTCTCAATCACAGGCAGTCTGAGGAGCTCACTAGTTTACCAGTTGTCTTGCCAATGGGTTTCATCCCCAGGAAAGTCCACATTCAAAGTGACCAAAGAAATGACAGTGGAATGTTCTTGGGGTGAAAGGATTATATCCAACTTTGTTTCCACTGTGGCAGATCAAGCACTAAAATCTGGTTCACTCAGAGCAAGTCTGCATGCAGGAAGCCAGTCTTTGCCTCTGGGTCCCTCTGTTTGCACAGCCGTCCTCTGGGTCCCTCTGCCCACACAGCCACCCTCTGGGCCTCTGTCCTCAGTGCTGCCATCACTCCAGCCTCTGCTCTGCTCTCAGGTAGGCTTGTAGCTGTGCCACCATGTCACATGGGGCACCGGGCAGGGCTCTTTATATAGAGCCAATAATGATGCATTGCCCATGCATGTGTAGTGAGCGAGCCAACCGGGGCCAGGTGAAACTCCTAGCCACAGGAACCTTCATTTTATCCACACCAATAGATATGGGGTCATCGTTAGCCATGATTATTCTTTGTATCTTTCTCTTTCTCCACCTTATATAACAATGATTAAGAGCTTAAATCATTAGATACTAAGTAATTTAAAAAGAAAAAGAAGTGGTAGCAGCCACCACTGAATTAGTGTCCCTTACAAAATCTATTTTACATCAGTGTATTTAGGGAATTATATGGGGTTTTCCTATAAGAAGAGCAAACACCTCTAGACCAAATCATTTGCCCTGATCCTGCTTTTGGGCACACAGCTGACACTGACTGGGCTGTGATTTGAAGGATTCCAGGCATGGCTCCTCTTCCATAATTTATCCCACCCATCCATCCACCTCAGTCCAGAAGTCGCTGATTTAAGAGCTTTGCTCTGGAGTCAAAGGCTCTGTATCCCCAGAGTTCTCTGTTACCACCAGTTACTCCTGGAGAAGAAGGTCCCTCATCATTGGGAGGAACTGATTTGAGGTATGTATGTCTTTATAATCTGACATTTGGGAGATGGCACTGGTAGAGCTAAGTTTATGGAAGGGGAACTTGATCATGAAGCCCTGCAGAAGGTATTGTAAGATACAGAACAGCCTAAGTAAGAGAGCCCCTGTGGGGAAAATAGAAGTTCCTATGGCCAGGATCCTCACCTGACCCTAAACTATCTGATGATCTAATTGGCCTGCTGCTAGGCTACTGTTCCCACACCATTGACAGTAAGCTATTATTGACTGAGTCACTATATAAAGAGCACCGCCCAATGCTCCAGGTGGAGGCAGAGACGGAGGTGGTTTATGGCCCTGCAGACTCGATTCTAGTGCTTTTTGTACCACTGGGAGAATAAAGCCAGGTATAAACCCTTTTACTCCAGGAATGTTCCGTTGCTATTTCTCAGTCTCACTGAACCCATAGTGAACCTGCCTGGGCTGGAACCCTCAGGCAAGACAGCTCCCCACGGCTGCACTGAACTTGCCCACCTCTACCTAAAGCAGGAGCACTGGCCAAAAGCATCCCAGGTAACTTCTCATTATTTTGTTTTGTGCCAAGAATTACCTTTGATAAAACTCATTAACTTGGGTAAAACTCAGTAATAGTGGATAAAATTCATTAACTATTTCTTGAGCATCTACAAAGTGCCAGGCTGGGTACTGAAATCCAGGTACACAGTGATGACCAAAATAGTCATGGACCTCAAGGGGCCCACAATTCTAATGGGGAAGACATTCAAAAATCTGGCAAATAAACAAATAAGGACCACAGGGGGAAAAAAAGGTCCTGTGTAACCTACCCTCTAAGGATGTGACACTTAAGCAGAGGCCTGAAAGATAGGGTAGGGAGGAAAAAGAACATTCCAGGAAAAAGAGAATTTATCTAAAGATCATATGGATCCATCAGGAGATCAGGGTGTCCATCACACAGAGGGCAGGATGCATGTGGAGGGACAGTGAATGGACTGTCTCCTAGACATTCAGCCTTTTTACTGCACAATTCTAGAGCACTCCCAGTTCTTAGTATTTCAATTCTATGCACCCTCACTGCCTAGCAGTAATAAAAATAACTGATATTGTGTAATTTCTGTATGGTTCAAAAAAGGTTTTCATGCTGGAATTTATTTATTTACTATTATTAATATTGATAAGTATGTAAATAATAACATTTGAGGGAAATGCTTGGAACTTTGGGTAGATTATCTCAGTTAATTCTCAACACAGCCCTTTATAGCAAGAATCATTATACTCTGTAGATAAAGAAAACAAAGCTGAAAGAGGTTCAAGGTTGAGCCCCAAGGTTGCACAGCTAATAACCTAGATATATTGGATGCTAAAATCCATGCCGTGGACCAGGGGTTGGCAAACTACTGCCCATGGGCCAAACACTGCCCACCACCTGTTTCTGTCAATACAGTTTTGTTGGAACACAGCCACGCCCATCCATTTGTGTATTGTCTGTGGTTGCTTTCCCACTACAGTGGCAGAGTTGAGTAGTTGCAGCAGAGACTGTATGGCCCATAAAGCCTAAAATATTTACTATCTGGACATGTACATAAAAAGTCTGCTGCCCCCTGCTCTAGACACAAGGACTTTTATGCAGAGACTCTTGGAATCCCCTCAGGATAAATTCTCTAAAATTACAAGTATCTGTTTTTAGCTGTGTATTTTTTCTAAGGAAAGGGTCTATGGCTTTCAGTAGATTCTCAAAAGAATTTATAACTTAAAAAAAAAAGTGCTCCATTGAGCCAGAAGATGTTTCAGAACAGGGCTCAAATTGTGTGTGGTCCCCACACCAGCAGCAGAGAACCTCCTGGGAAGTTGGGAACCACCTCCCAGGAACTTGTTAGGAATGCAAATTCCTACCAAATTAGAAATTCCAGGGATGGGAGCCGGAATCTATGCTTTAACAAGCCCCCTAGGTGGTTCCGAAGCTTCCTCAAGGCTGAGAACCTCTAAACTCTCTCACCTTAAAATCGAAACGCTCCAAACCAAAGTCAAAATGTTGAATGTCAATACATCAGAACTCTTTAGTTTAACCATAATTTCTTACATTTTCTGGGGTGGGAGGAATGGTTTGTTTAAACAGATACTCAAAGTTGTCAACTTATGTATGGCTATGACTATCAACTGCAGCTTTTAAAACTGAACATTTAAGTTCATCCGAGATTTGAAATTAAAGGACATTTCAGTACTTGTCTTTCTTGCATTTCAACACTGGACTTTCACTTAAGCTGTTCAGACTGATTGTTAATGGCCAACTAGGGTGAAGCCCCCTGCAGACGCCACACTGTGAAACACATACTAGAGACCACCATCTGGCCCATTCTTTTTTAGTGACAAGTGACAAAATGGTCAAACATAAAAATTCACTGCCTTAGAACTGGAATTTTCCTCCAACACACTAGCTGTGGCAATTCTACCCATCCTGGCCACCATCTACAAACTCATGCTGGCCCAGACCTGGGCTGACTCCCCACCACCGTCCCTCAAACCCTGTCTCATGTTCTTCTCTCTGCTATTTGTTCATTTCAGAGCTATTTCTTTCTGACTCTGAAGTCATTATTGTCACTTTAGAAATGGGAGGCATATAAGATTGTGGTTGACAGTGTTTAAGATTACAGTTTTAAATGAAAATGTGATTATTCAGGAGACTCTCATTATACCCTATTTTTAATTCTCTAATTTTATTTTAATTCTTAGGACTGCCTGACAAGAGTGGCTTTCTCTTCTGTTCTCTTCTGTGTGTTCAGGCCATGTGGGGGAGTCCTTGCCCTTGGTCTGGATGAACTTTCCTGGAGAGATACCTACCGCCAGAGAGATGAATGTGAAGTGAACCAGCTGCCCAGTTCAACCGTCACTGCACAGCGTTGTCTTCTAGCCTGGAGCCCCATGCAGGGTTTTTCATTGTCTACACCACTCCTGCAGCGATTCCAGAAGTTTCACATAAAACTATCCTACACCTGCATAATTTAATAATTATTATATCAATATTTAATTACCCTCCACCTGCATAATTTAAATCAATTTTTTTGCTTGTTTTCTCCATTTGGAGCTCAGGGTGCAGGAAGCAGGTGTGCTGATGTTCAATGTGGCATTTTCTGGAAGATTCCCTTTACAGCATTAACAAGACCTCACTGGCTGGAAGCAGAAGGAAGCATTGTGTCTGGGTAGTTGGTGCAGGTCACCCTGTCTGGTAAGGAGCCTTTCGGTGGTTAAGCGGCTCTGGGCTGTACTTGCCCACAGCCACCTGGAGAAAGTGCACTGCTCTACCAGTTACTTTCACTTCCTCCAGAGCCTCCTACCTTGTATGTCTACTCTCTCTTGCAGCTCTTTCTTCTTCAGAAACCCACTAAAATCAGTAGTCTGGAAAAAACTCCACCCCTACCAAATTCCCTCTTATTAGAGGGATAATAACAGGAAATAGTGCCAGGCACTGTCTGGAGTGCTTTCCTTAGATTAAATCGTATGACCCTTGGGACAATCCTGAGAATATGAGTATTGTCCCCATTTGCCAGATGAGAAAACTAAGTTTAGGGAGGTTAGGTAATGGGCCCAAGGTTACACAACAAGCAAGTAGTAGGACTGGGATTTGAATCTGAGCAGTCCGGGTCCCAAGTTTGTGTTAGTAACCACTGCCCCTGAAAATGACTCCTGGTGTTCTTCAAAAACCTCTTCTTTGTTTACAGGCAATATCCTCTAACTGCACACAAGAATGAGCTCTCCCCTGGGGCTCCATGAGCCACCTGCCATAGGAACTGAGGTGGACCAATTCAGGTCCCTTCTCCAGGTTTGCTGACACAGTCTGCCTGGTGGCACCCAGGGCACTGACATGATTGATGGACTCCCAAGTGAGCTGGTGCCCATCAAAACTTTAGAACCATTGATTCATCCTCAGGAATTTTCTGAGTTTTGCCAGTGGCCACTTGGTCCCAATAGTACTTCTATGTGTCTTCGGTGTTTACACGGTCCTCTGTTGGAAACTTTTCTGCTCAACAAGCTTAAGACCACATGTTGGAGGCCCCAGTTGTGATCTGATTTGTGCTTCACCCCCACTTGTGTAACCACAGCACTCAGAATGTCATGACTTGAGGTCTGAGGCTTTGTCCATTCTGAAGGAGTATTCCTGGGGCAGTGCTGGGCCATTCTTGGCTGACAGCAGTGGTTTATACAGTCCCGGGCTGAGGAAGCGAGAGAGAAGAGAGGGCACTGGGAGAAGGGAGGAAGGGGATGAAGGCAAAGAGAAATATAGCCCACTCCCTCTTGGATTGGAACACTCGCCATGACCCCTGTGCTTGTCACCTTAAACAGGAAAAGTTCTGCATTTCTAGAAGTCACCAATTCCAGGAAAGAATGTCTATGTTTATAACAAGGTGCAAAACAAACAAAAAAAAAAAGGGGGTGTCTTTTTTCTTTAATAAAAAATAGGATGAAGTATGTCTTATTCTTACCGAGAGGCCCACCTCTAACATTTGAACAAGAATGCAATAGAGACCCATATATGTCCAAATATTTAAAAGTAACAAATCAAATGACCAAACCATTAAATAAAATATGTTTTCTTTTCTTGCCTTGACAAATATATCTTTATAATGATCTGGAAGGCCTGCTTGAATTTAGAATTCTCCAGATCCTCAGAGCTCTATGTTGGAACATGGAGGTGGGGAAACATGGCCTCTGAATTCTGACCACAGCTTGTTCACATTTCTTCCCACCTCTGGTTTCATCTCAGCTATGAGAGGCCAGCACGCAGAAGTGTGAACACACAAGTCTGCACGTCCAAATTTTGTCCACATGGCAAGCAAATAGCCACCCTGCAGCCACCTCTCGGGGCTCAGTTGTCAGTCCATCTTCAGGAATAGAAGACCAGGGAAGAGATTCACCAGGTCCTGGAAATGGGCTCAGGTGTGTGGGGGCCAAAAAATTCAAGATTACACAACAAGCAAGTATGTCCCAATATGCGAAGCAGAGTCTAGACGGTGGTCGTGACTGGGAGTGGGCACCGTCTTCTCAGCCCCACAGACCCTTTAGCCTGTCAGGAAGGCACAGCCCAAGGAGACCCCGAGGGGGCCCCTCTCAAGCAGGGCTACTCAGAATGTGGTCCCCGGCCAGTAGTAGCATCGTTCTGTAGCAAATTGTTAGAAATGCAGACTCTCAGGCACCACCACAGAACTGCCACGCCAGAAACTCAGCGGGTGGAGCCCAGGAATGTGAGCTGCAGCAGGCTCTCCTTAACACTGACGCAAGCCAAGGTGCGGACCCTGCTCTGGTAATGTACAGGGCTAGGCCCAGCCCCTGGCCCCCTGCCCAGGTCTAAGGACAATACTGCTTATTTGTATTTTTTCTGTCTTTCTTTTCAGTGCTTCTCACAGATTGAATGCACATTTCCCCCAACTGCATTCATCTACTGAAATGTTATCTGAGGCTCTTATCACCTGTCACTTTTTCCTCTCACCTGGGCCTCCAGCTGTGCCCTGACCCCACTCCTTAGCATTATGTACCCCTCTGTTGTGTAATGTTATAACCACGTGTGTAGTTACTTTGTTGCCTCTTTTAAATTACAAGGAACTGCCTTTTCCATCATTGGGTGCCCAGTCCAAGGTCTTGAGGAGACCACAGACTCCATAAATACTCCTTGACCACAATCACAGAAAGAAGAGAGAAAGGGATTTAGAAAGGAAAATAAAGAAAAGTGGCCTGAGCCAAAGGGAAAGAACCTCCCCTTTTCCCATAATCCTTTTTTTTTTTCCTTCCTGCTACTCCTGTTTATGCAAAAAAGATGAATTCCTCTTGGGGCTGTGCCACTTCCAAGCCATGTGACCTTCACCAAGTTACCAGACCTCCTGAACCTGTTCCCTCACTTTGAAAAAATAAAATGTGGTAATTCTGGACTCGGGTGGTGTTTTTGAAAGCATGTTACATAAGAAGCACTCAAAGAGAGCCAGCTTCCTTTCTCAAGGCCAAGAATTGCACTTATGTGGTAAGCACTCAGAGCAGGCACACAGTTTGCCTTTTAGGGCAGCACAGGTCCATTTAGGAAAAGGGGTGTTTTCTTGGGGCATAAAAGCTGTGGATATTATCACTGGGGGTCAGGTCCAGGACCAGATATCCAGATTCTGAGTCCTAAAGTTTGTACAATTTCGGAGACTCATTACAAAAAAGCGTATCTTATTTTGTCAGTTTTACCCAAAGATGTGAACCCGTGTATTTGCTCGAAACAGTCAGGGAAGCGAAGGGGAGAGACCGCTCTGGGGGCAGTGGAGAGAAGGGTCTCTAAGCTCGTGTCTTCTGCAGACTGCCTGCAGTGTCTCTCATAAGTGACCCTGCTTCCCCGGGGCCCGTGCGAGGGTCCTCCTGGGGTCTTGTAGGCGACCTTGCAAGAGAAAGACCCTGAAACAGGCTTCGTTATTTCCACAATAAACCTGTCTGTGGCCAGTCCTCAAGGCAATGCTTGCTCCCAACGTTGAAGCAGATACGTGCAGCATGGTGGTTAGGACTGGACCCCAGCAAATGAAATTCAAGCTGGCCCAAGTCCTTTTTCCATTTTCCCTTCAGTCTTGCCTCGATGGAACTTTCCCTTTTCTTTGTTCTAGAAGAGTCTCTGGGTGGATGAGTCCCTTTTCCTTCACCTGCCTCCAAGTACATCTCTGCCTTCACACATCACCAACCTAAATCTCAGGGGCAGCACCCTTTCTTGGTGGCATCTTAATCTATTTGCCTCTTTGAGATTCTGCCCACACTTGTCCCCAGGCCTGTGGCTAGAGAAGTGGCTGGAGACCAGGAACCCCATGTTCTGCTCCCCTACTAGCCAAGGACTCATGGAACCCCTCAAGCAAAACACTGGGGCCCTGGATCTTGATTTCTCACACTGTAAAATGGGGTGCATTAACGGGCACTCCCCTCACCCCCATCTCCAGACATCCAGTGAGCTGATGGGGAATGAAAGGTGAATGAGGTCATGCTTTTTAAAGATTTGGCACTCCTGAGTGGAAATGCAACATTTAATTACAAGGAGGATGTATTCTAAGGGCTAAGATTTTATTTCTTTTTTGTTTTTTAACGAAAGATTCTGGTGCCAAGTGAGCCGGAGCTTGCGTGTGCAGGACTCAGCACTCAGAGCACGAGGGCAGCTTATCTGAGAAGAACACGCTAAGTGCGGTTAGAACAAGGGAAGGGTTGGAAGGGAAGCAAGATCATTATCAGCTTCGTTGATACTTCAAGGAAGAAAGAAGAAAGAAAGAGAGAGAGAGAGAGAGAGAGAGAGAGGTGGTCCTAACCAGAGGAAACACATAGAGGAGAGCAGGCAGGGGTTCAAACTGGGACATTTCCAGAAACGCTCCACCTTGCCCAGCCCTGGCCTTCCCTTATTGATTCAAGCTGGGATCGTGATCTCCTCTGACGCTCACAGCTTCGAGACCAGGCCCCGGGGAAGCCGGGTCACTCAGGAGAAGCGCCATAGCCAGTCTGCGGAAGAGACAAGTTTAGGGACCCTTCCCTCCACTGCCCTAGAGACATCATTCCCGTTCGCTTCCCTGACTATATAGCACAAATCAGACTAAGAGGAAAGTCTATGATATGCCAGTTTTTTAATCCAAGTATATGTCATGCTGGTATTATTAGAATTTTCAAGTGTGAGACCTTCAAGGTCTGCTTTCAATAAAATGTATTTGTCATGAACAGCATGGCTTCATCCAACCTGGTAGCAATTTGTTAAACTGCAGAGCGTTGTGCCGTAGCTAACATATCCCTGAACCTAGGCACATCGAAGGCTGACAAATAGTACGGACAAGATTATGATTCAGTGAGGAAGGCTTCCAGGAAATCCTAGAGGAGTCTGTGAGTAAAGCCATCCTGGAGGCTGAAGGGTGGGGAGTGGGGGTTTAGCTCAACTTAGAGAACTAGGGAATTCAGACAAAGGAAATTCTAGAGCATGGCCAGCATAAGGAACTGCTGTGGGCAAAGACCTAGACAGAAGAATTGGGACAATGAGGTCGCCAATCTGGCTAAATTTGAGACCTGGTGTACAGAAAAAAGTGTGCAAGGGTGGGAAGAGGGAGGGGCCACCCCTGGGAAGGCAAAATCAAATTTGGGCAAAAGGAGAAGAGACTCCATTGTGCCGGTGAGAGGAGTCAGAGATATGGGCAATGGCACAACACCGGTGTCCGAGTTAACCTGGCTGTGTGCGCAGTAAGGAATCTGGGGCAGGAGGGGAGTTTGAATGCTGTTCAGGCATGGAGAGATCTCGGACAGGTTACACAGGTCCATCACTCTCATGGGTATCACTCCTTTCACAGATAGGGAAGAAGGAAACTTCGCCCACAGCCCAGACACCAAAATAGTGGCCACCGCATGCATCAGGGGCCATCCGCATTGAACCTTTGGGGATGTTCAGTTTGGAAGGGCTGTCACCAGCAAGATCCTGCCTGGGCAGTATTAACGTGCAAGGGAGGCGCTAAAATTGTCACAGGAGTGATGAAAATGGGACTGGAGTCAGGATTAGCACCACTCAAAGTCAACCCCAGCCTGCAGCCCCACACTGCCCAGCCTAGCTGCGGCCTGCACACAGAGCAGAGAGGAAGTCTGCAGCCACAGCGGCTGTCTGCCTCTGGCCGTTCACCAGGGCCTGCCCTGCTCCTTACACAACCACAACTGTCAGTTGGAAAAGGCGGTATGACACCTGGGGAGCTTCAACCTTAAAATATAATCCATGAGCCCTTGCAAAAACCACCCTCTTTGCAGGCTGGTTTATGACTCGTGGCTTTGGACTTCCACAGCTCTGCACCTAGTGAAGTAAATGCAGGAGTGGAATATGTTTTAATAGATGTTCAATCATTGTTATATATTATGTTTGTGTGTGTGTATGAGTGCACACAAGCTGAAGGTACCCAGAAAGAGTAAAGAGAATGTCAGTTAATATCTGCAGCAGGGAAAAATTGGTCAAATTTAATTTGCTCTTTGAATAGTCCAAGACATTGTGCCTTTACACCCACCAAGCTTGCTTATGCAAGTGTCCCTCTCTGTGAAGCATTCTCTTCTCTCCACCTACTGACATCCTCCTTGCCTTTCAAATTCCTTCTCTGCTTGCCAGCCTCCTTCTGCAAACCTTCTGCCCACATGACACATCCATAGTATTGCTAAATTAACCGCCATAATATTGTGAAGGTCCTACTATATGCCCAACATTTTATCAGATGTCAGGAAACACAGATGCCTGCACTCAAGGAACCCACAGTCCATTAGAAGAAATGTATGGACCAACAGCTAGCTAGCCCTGGTAAAACAGGGCCGGTGACCCAGCAGTGTGCACATATTAAACGTTAGCCCTAGTGCCTGCTAGAGCTGCCGCTAAGGGAGCAGCTTAAACTGCTACATTCCTTCCACAGGACCCACTGCCTCCCAGTTGGAGCTCATTGACCAGCGAAGGGTAACAAAGCCAAGGCTGGCCAACTGGCAGGCTGGTCAGCAGCCTGGGAAGGGGCTGGGTGTAAACTGCTTGGTCCACACAGAGTGGAGCCAAACAGATTCCTATTCTTGGGAATTCAAAATGGACTACATGGCAGGAATAGGGCAGCAAGCAGCAAGAGTGGAAGATGCAAGGCTGCGAGGTCGGAGGAGACAGAACAGCCATGATGTGCCCAGGTGTGCAATACCCACAATAATTGCTGTTTATTGAGTGTCTACTATGTGCCAGATGGTAGTAATTTCACTTTCTTCAGGTCTCAGTTCAAACCTCCTCTCCTCCCACAGACCATCTGGCCCTCCTGACCCTCTCGCCTCTTCATCTCCTTCACAGCCTCACTACTCAGAGTGTGGTCCATGGACGAGCAGCAGTTTCATTATCGAAAGGCAGCAGCCTGGCCCCACCCTAGACCTACTGAATCATAATGTGCACTTTAACGAGATTCCTAGACAACTTGTTTCCACATTAAAGTTTAAGAAGTGCTTTATATTAGTTTATATTACTTATATGACTTTATATTGCTATGGCAGTCTGCAATTATTTTATTTTTCACAATCATTTTGAATGCCATCCTACATGTGTACAACCTTTTATTATTTTTTTTTATTATCTATTGTCTGTCTCCCCTAACAAGACTTTTAGGTTCCAAAGGACTGGGGTTTTTTTGACCACCTCTCTTCTTTATCCCCAGAACTTAAAACACATGGCAGGCATTTCAAAACTGCCAGTCGAATGAACAAATGAGTGAATAATTTTGCCCAAACTCCCAAGCTAATCAACCATTGAAACCATGACCCAGGACTCCAAAACCCAGTAGACAGCTTCCAGTTTAAGTGTTCATTCCCCTGTTTCTGGGAGTGCTGGAGGCTGATGGCTCTGAATGTAGCCCCTCCTCGGGAATCACCCCGGGCACCCTGCACCCAAGAACTAGTGGACGGGGGCATGCAAAGGCTTGGCCCCTCTTCCCCCAGTGCAGGGCGACTCAGAAGGGCCACCCCAGCTCCTGTGCTCTTGCGGGGGCGGAGGCCTCTGTGCCACTGCACACAGCCCGGCTCCTCCCTCTGCCCAGGCCTCTCTCCTTCCCTCTGTCACAGCACTCAGTCCCCAAAGGCATCCCCCTTGATGCCCTGTACCCAGATCTCCATCTCAGCATGTGTTTCCTGGGGAGTCCAACCTGACATATGGAGAGAGGTAGATTCATATTGATGGTGGGCGGGGTGGGAGGCTTTTAGGTGAAATCCAGGTGCCCCTGCCAAGGGGCTGCCCTGGATCATTTCCAGATTCCAGGAGAGTCGGTTTTTCCTCCTCTGGAGTTGCCGCGATGAACACAGCTGCATCAGAGAGGCCCGAGGAAGAGTCCCTGAAAGTTCAGAGGAAGTGAGACTGATTTTAATGCCAAAGATAAAGAGACTTCTAATTCTGTAAAAACTGCCTCCAATACAAGATTTTAAAGTCAGGTGCAGATAACAATATGCAGTAGGCACAAAGTATACGTGCAACAAATACTTAACAGATAGTAAGGCACCAGAAACAAATATCTAAATACCAACAGAAGTATAAATAAAATGAAAGTTTTTGTCCTACTGAAAGCAAGAATTAGAATTTGCGATTTAGCCCTCAAGTGTATAACACACTCAAACTATAGTATCAACATTCAAGAGTGGGTGAATTGGCCTCAAAGAATATCCAAGAGGGTTTTTGGACACTGAAGCACTTAAAGAACCTACAAAGTGATCCCATTCAATAGTCCTGAAGGCAGAGTTCCAGAGAGAGGGGAAACGTTGATCAAGGCTGGTATCTAAATAATGATCCAATTTCAACCATGTGTCAATCGATGAGTTACCTCATAATGCTTCAAGACACAACAGTTTACCATCACCTTCCCACCTAAAATAACTAAAACCCAGAAACAATATATATAAAACACAGACAGCTTTTAAGACATTAGATGTCAGAGCTCAAAGGACAGTGAGCCCTAAGAGGCAGGAAACAAGTAAGATGAGCCTTAGGGCTACCCCAGATTACTGCCTGGAGAAAGTTTCTAGGCTATGGAACAGGGCAGGAACTGCAGAGGCCCAAAGGGTCCCTCCCAGGTATTCAGTCCTTATGTGTCAAGAGAGTAAGAGCAAAGAGTGTCCAGTAATGGGAACATTAATCCTACATGAAACACAGCTCTGATCCCACCTGACAAAGCTTAAAAGCCAAACTCAGTAGTATAAAAGTTGCTCTAAGTAACTTAACTGTGTCTTAGAACAAAGCTCAGAGATACAGAAATACAAAAATATCTAGCACCCAACAAGATAATATTCACAATGGCTAGCATCAAATTAAGAACTACCAGATACACAAAGAAGCAGAAAATGCAACCTATCTGGGTCAATTGAAACTGGCCCAGAATGCCACAGATGATGAAATTAGTAGACAAGGGCATTAAAGCAAACAGAATAACTGTATTCCATATATTCACGAAGCTAGACAAAAGACTGAACATGTTAAGCAGACACAAAGGTATCAAAAAATCAAACTTTGGGAAATGAAACACAGTGGACTGGGGCATGAGGTCTGCGCCAAGAATCTTCACAAGTCTGTGTGCTCTTCCCGGAGAAATGGAAAGCTCAGCCGGCTCTCCTCTCTTAAGCCCCTCCATCCCCAAAGAGAAGGCTGAAGGGCTGCTAGTCTGAGCCCTGTTCAGCAAAGGCAGCCCTCCTGGCTTCCTACAAAGGTCAGCATTTAGAATTTAAGAAGCAAGACCAGCAGCCACAAAGGGGCAGCAGTTCTCTTCCTGTAAACAACCAGCACCAGGCAGAGCAAGGGATGGGAAGCCAGAGGACACGAATTCTGGTCCCCTCTGCCCCGCCAAGCAGCTGTGTGTCTTTAAGCAACATAGGTAACTTCTCTGAACCCCAGTTTCTGAATCTGTCAAACAAGGACAATAATGATAATAATACTCACTTTGTAAGATTGTTGTGACAGTTCAATTGCATTAAATGCATCTAACAGCTCTTTGTAAAGTCCACATATTTGTAATCACTTTCATATACCACAAAAGCCAGGAGATATGTACCTGCATCTGCGGGTATGTCACATGTCCCTCCTCAACCCCCAGCCCCACCCCCAGGAATCTCTTAGTCATCTTTATCTTTTGATTAGCATGCCTCTGACATTCCTGGGGGCTTGTTAGTTCATAGTAAATAAGATAAGAGTAAGTAAGACATTATTTGAGCTAAGAATGGGAGGAAATTCTAAAAGCTTGCTTTTCTAGTTTTCCACCTTGTGCAACAGACCACTCCAAACTCAGTGGGGTAAAACAACCACCATTTTATTGCTCTCACCAGTTCTCTGGGACAGGATCTGGATGGCACACAGGGGGATGGGCTTGCTGCCATACCTCCTGTCTGGAGCCCAAGCTGAGCAGACTTGAAGTGCTGCAGGCTGGGGTCATCTGAAGGTGTCTTCTGTCCTGTCTGCACCCAACTGAGATGACTTGAAATCGGGGTTCAGCTGGGTCTGTTGTCCGGGGCATCGTCACATGGCCTCTCACGGGTTTGGGCTTCTCATAGCATGTCTAGGTTCCAAGAAGGGTCATCCAGAGAGAGTGTCCAGAGAGGGAGTGTTGGACAAAAACAGGTGAAAGTCATGGCGTTTATCCCCTAGTCCTGATGTCCACTGTTAGTAGAAACACTTACAAACCAAACCAGATTCAAGGGCAGCAGGGGGCAAGGTGGGGGGATGACATAGACCCCCTTCTCAATAGGAGAAGTAGCTAAACATCTGGGGCTGTGTTTTAAAGTGCCAAACTGGATATCTAAATTCTGCAGAACAAAAATAACATTAAGGCTTTTCAAGTTTCCAGGACAAACGATGGTCAATGGCGCCATCTCTCCCTAGGTTAATCTAGCCCAAGAAATCCTTGTCTCCGGGAGTCCATCTGCCTGGATGATCTGGATCATCATTTGCATTAATCACTGTGCGTTGTCAACTAGGACTGCAAAGGCCGGGTAGCTGTGACCACAGAAATCAGGCTTGGCTTATCAGAGGCATAACATGCAAACCCTCTTAGTGAACTACTAGCAAGACAGAGCCAATTGCAGAGTTGAGCTCTGAGCTTAATTCAAATAACCCTAGGACACCAAAAAGAAACTATTTTTTCCTGAAACAAACTGAAAATCTCAGAAAATTTTCACAGACAATATGTTTGTATTAGAACCACCAGTCTTCAGGGACTGTTCCAAAGAAGGTCAAAGTTAATAAACGTTTGTGTAGGGTAAGCAGCATACACAGGAACAGGCCTGTTTCTGCACGTATTGATACACAGGTACTTCTGGGGTTTGATACTTCCGAAGTCTTACCAAAAGAATCATGAGCCCAGTCTGAATTAAAAGGATCTGGCTTACTGTTTACTGTAGCATAAGGTGGGCTGTGTTAGGATGCAAGGTTTCCAAAAAAGTTAGCACAAGAGCTTGGGAAAAACGCTGCCCTTGGAAACATGCTGAAGTCCCCTGAAAAGCTGACCTCAAACAAACCAAAGGAACTGTCATCAGCTGGAAGGACTGTGGTGAGAAGCCCTGCTTTTGGTTTGGTTTGAACAAAAATACAGCCCTTGATTTAGAAAGAAAAGCAGAATTACCAAAGGCAATTGCCCTTGTGAGATGAAAAGACCCCCAGGATGGTGGGAGAAGGGGCCCCACTAGTGCCTCATAATGGAGAAAAAAGCAGTGACATCTTCCAGTTTGGTATTTATCCATGAAGTGTGCATGGAGACCAGTGGCACAGAGAGCAGCAGTCCAAGATGGTGGTTGGAAATGTGGGCACTAGGACAATCCACTTGGATTTGAATTCAAATTCTCCATTTACTAACTGTGTGACCTTGGGCAGTTACCCTGTCTCCCCTAAGCTTTACTATCCTCATCTATAAAATGGGAAAAACATTCTCTCAGAGGGTTGCTGACAATGTATGTAAAAAAATATAAGAGTGTACCGTGTTAAGAATGCATCCTTAAGTCTGCTTTTGTAATTTATTTTATCAACAAAAGTCACCTATAATCCTGCTACCCAGAAGCAATTTTTGTTAGCATATTAGTATATTTCATTTTGTATTGCTGCAATGTATTTTCTCTCTCTGAGGTCTCACTGAGGGTATAATTTTGCAAGATGTATTTTTCCTTTCTCATCACAGGATAGGTATTTTCCATGTAACTAAAAACTCTTACTAAACATCCCTTTGAGTGGTTGTGTAGTCTTCCACTCTACACTCGTATGACTTTCTTAACTATAAAAGAAAGATTTCTCTAGGACAACCACAACAAAAAGGGCTCCATTCTTTCCCTTGGGAGAGAAGAGGCTGGGAGCCACCAGCATTTCAGGGGCTATTGTGCTTACAGGCTTGAGACAATGACAGCAGCTCAGGTTTTGAGGCAAAAAGCATTATTAAAATACAGCCCTAATCGGCCTACTTAAGGAACACGGCCTGAAAAGCAGTACAGTGTTCCAGATTTCCGAGTGCAAATTCTTGCACAGCTCCCTCCACGATATCACAAACCTACGACTTTCACAAAGAAGTGATTTCCATTTTCTGATTTTCACTTAAGGGTCTCCTGTTGTTCTGAGAAGTTCTTTTTTAGAAAACATAAGAAACCATGGTTGTTGTGGTTAAAAATTACCTTCCTACACATCACAAATAAAGCTATTTTCTTCTCTTTCTTAAGTGTTCTGAGAAATCGGCAGGTAATTAAGGGAAGATACTTATTAATAAACATATATATGCTCAGCGATTAGCGGACCTACATGAATGAAGGTGGAAAGTAATGCAGATATTTTCTGCTCACACAACACAGTCATTGGGTGGACTAGCTTTCTGTTTGACCGTTTTAAAATCTTAATTGTCCATCTTTGTTTTGGCCATTCTAGCCTAGACAGTTAATGTTCCATAGAAGTGCTTCCTACCTTTGTCATTAAAGCTCCCTATGCTTCTGTTTGGGGTGTCTCTTTCCACAGACCACCAAGACCAAACAGAAAATGCCTTGAGATGCAAACAGTCCCTGAATTATGATACCGATTACTTTTTATTAGTAGTAAAACAAAAAGAAGCGAGGACAATTCTGTCTATGCAGAGCAGTTAACATAAATAATAGTAAAATGCTAAAACTATAGCACTACTTACACAATATTAATTTAATTCTAATAAAAAGTAGGTTTAGGTATTGCCTCCATAACCAATGTGGTACAGTTTTGCTTTCATCCAATATTTATACCCAAAAAACATTTTGGTTTAGGAAATAGAGTAGTGATAAAAAATTACAGTCTTTGAATATTGGGCTTTGACTAGTCCCCTGCTGCCCTTTATTGTATGTTTCAGTAAAATACAGTACATCTTGCTGTTTTATTTCATTGTTTGTGGCCCGTGCAAAATCCTATTGTCCAGCTGCCCAGCGTAAATGAACAACAAATCAGAAGAACCAGAGAGACACTTTCACTGATTAATCTGAGTCCTGAATTTTCCTTTTACTGCTAAATTATACCTTATTGCAATTATTTATACACATTGTGATTATTTCTGCAAAATACAGGGACGTGCCAGTCAGATAGCACTCCATCTTAAAATCTCAAGCCCAGTAAAGAGTTCAGCTTTTGCATTCTAAAGCTGAAGGGTTTTTTCCCTAAAATTATTAAATCAGTTGATTATAGAGCTTAAGTAACCAGGCCTTTTTTTTTTAACTCAAGGCCCATACTTCACTTTTTGTAAATAATGACCTAAGAGCTTTGTCATAAATAGAAGTAACATAATTTTGTCATGAACAAAAAAATAAAAGACAAAACAGAGTGAGGGTATAATCCATATTTCACCCATAGAATGATTTAGAGCTAGATAAATAAGCTATAGTGCATGTGAGGAACTACAGAAAATATTAGAGCAATCAAGTTTGCAATATAAAATCAATACATGAAAACACTTCTGCTACATTTAGGGATCTCCTTTAGAGTTACCTGATAAAGCAGAACATATGCTATCTAAAAAATCTAAACATGAAGGAAAAACGATGTTTCAACCAAATCAGAGAGATTTCTTTTTCAGGGCCAGGTGTATATAGACAACAGAAAAACAGAGCAGCAATGTATGGATGCACGAATTGCACACTGCACAACCCCAGCGGGATGTTCAGGGCGAGCCATTCACAAGGATGAAATGTCAATGGGGCCTTGATTAAATCTCATTATTTTGTGCTTTCTATTCAGGAATGTGTAATTGCAAGAAAGTTAGAACAAAATTTGCTATTTGGGGGCCTAAGTTGTTTTAGAAAGTGTGGCTGAGACAAGATAAATTGACAGGTAATGTCTGAAATCCACTATGATGAATGTCACTGGCAACACAAGAAAAAAGTTAAATTTCTACATTAGAGGAGCCCACCTATAGTTGAATTGCAGGGGAATTTTTAAGGTATGTAAAAGAACAATTTAGAAATGCTTCAGTAGCATTCACTGCCAACTATCTACTAATAGACATGTGCTGGGTCACCTGGTCATTTTTCACACACGCAAGTGAACCTGGCCGGCGCTCCCTCTGCCTAGTTATACTGGAGTAGCCATTTTTTATACTTGAAAGTAACAAAATAATACTTCTTTTCAAGAATTATACTACTCAGCTTTGTCACCAATTCAGACTCACCTTTTTTTACCTCACATTTGAATTAATAAGGTTTAAGTGCATCTGGGAGAGGGCCTTGCACGTTTACAACTGCATTTTAACTCTAACATGTATGTATAATAAAATAAGTTGAACATCCAGATAGCAAAACAGTTCAGATGGCAAGTTTGTATTCATCTCTATTGAGTTTGTCAGTCTCTTCTTATTTAAAAAAATATATTTATATTTTATATATATAGTCTTATCATCAGCTATTTATAGGCAAATATTAATGACATCTGAATGATTAAACCACGAGTGATCTACATATGTTAATACATGCTGGAGAAGGACTTTTGACTCTTTAATACACTGGTTTCCTTGGATTGAACAAACTTGCCTTGACTATAGCTGATGCCAACTATTTAGCCATACATCAGGATCAACTCGAGATGGATTTCATAAGTGTAGAGCAACTCTGTTTACCATAATTGGCAGGCCCAAATCTTTCCCCACACATCCTCCTCTAGGCTTACCGGTGAGCACACACTGTATGCATAGAGCCAGGAAAATCCAATCCCCACTTTGTGTACACACACACAGGCATTCAGATATTCCATCTGGCAGCTTGCGTTCAAAGTAAGAATTCCTTTTTGCGACGATGAGTATGTCCAATACATCTCAATAAAAAAAAAAAAAGAAAGAAAGAATTCCTGTGTAGAAAAGGAACCCCTCCATGGCCTATCTGTGCCATGGGAAATGGCTGGAATTCTCAGAGTTCTAAGGTGCAGGCAAATGATTAAAACGTCTCCATAAATCACTGCAGATTCAAGATTTAAATACATACTAAAAATGGCAGGGACTCTTGGGTCTTCTATTTATAAATGCGGCCCTTCATTTTCTCTTGCTTCTTCCCCATCCCCTGCCCTTTGGATCACAGAGAGAATTCCAAGCCCACAGAAAAACAATGGTAAATGTTTGCATTGCTGAAATTCATGCTGGTGCCATAAGTGGATTTAAGGCGGACTGGGCTCTATAAACAAAATAAAAAGATGGCATCTAAATGAAAATATGTAGAAAAGATACTGGGGGAAAAATGCTTCAGAGAAGCAGTCTGGTTAGTTGTAAAATGACTTTAAATTAGGCTTTAAAAAGGATTGCTAAATCTTGACACATATATGAGCAGCTTATTATCATGCAATTGTGCAGTAGTTGCTTGATCTTGTTACTGATTCGTCACATATGAATAAATGATTAATTACCAGAAAGGCTAAAACAGAGTAGAGTGAGAGTACTGAAGCTCACCCTGAAAGAGGGGCTTAAACACATTTATTGCCCTTTAAGTGCATTTCATTAAGGCCAATTAAGGACTTTCATGTCTTATTAGAAAAATGAAGTAGATTTATGAGGTTTTCGTAGGTTGTAAATGCTGGGGCTAGCAGATACAAAACCGAGCAGAAATGGTAGTTAAGAGCTAAGAAAATATATACAAATGCTCCCAGAAAGCAAATATTTAATGGCAGTTAAAAAGCTGGTTCAACATGAAGGCGATCCTTAAATAAAGGAAAGGACATCATTTTTTAGTTCCTATCATCTACTCACTAGAAACCTCAGGGTTGTACATGAGGAAGGTTTCTCTCGGCAGTTCGGGCACCAAGCAGGGTGGGATAAAAAAACCCAGCTAACCTTAAAATGGCCTGACAGCCACTGAGTCCTTTGTCAAAACAAAAATACACACCAGTATGAAAATGCTTTTAATTCCAGGGTAAGAAACACATTCTTGAAAGGGAAGAAGTGCAGAAGTAAATCTAGCAGGCATGGTTGTTAATAAACAAACAGCAAGCAAAATTCACTGGCGGTGGTTAGAGCCACAAGCCCAACTTCCCACTCTTCTGGTCCCATCAGATGGTGTCAGAACATTAGCCCTGCCACATGGTTATTACACACCCTGGATTTTCTTGATTCGTTTTCAAGGAAAATTGCCATGACAGGTTAGCCAGCATTTTCTGTTGCCCTTTGGGAACAATTATCACCCCCTCACCATTCCAGCCATGGGTTGATCTATTTACTCAACAGACAAGCAGCATCTTTACTCTTTCACACACACACACTTAATATTTTCTCAGGAGACTCGTGCAGTTTTGTCAAATGCAGAAACACACATTTATGAATGTTTGGTAAAATGCACATTTTTACCTTACACATCATGATGGAAAGCCTCAACTGTTTATCACATACCCTCTTGGATAAATAATTTAAAACCATATGAAACTTCTTCAAGGAAATACCAACTGAAGATGTACAGTAACAACTTTTTAAGCTCAAATCTCTCCTCCTCTAGAAAAAAAAAAAGCATATTGGCAAGTCAGTAGATTATCTCTTCTTGATTTTTTAAAAAAATTCAAGAGAAGTGCCATACAGCACTTAAAAGATGTCCAAAACTCACCAACAGTTTTGCAGCACACACACATTACTTTAAAGTAAACTTCTTGGTTTTGCTTGTTGAAACTCCATTTGCAGCCACAGAAAAGACTGAACATAGAAATTTAGCACTTCTTCCAGAACATTGGCATATTTTTCTGCTGAAAACCTTTAAAATGGTATTACTAGAAGATCTAACAGTGGGAAGTCAGATTAACTGAGCTGTTTTAGAAGAAAAGATGAAGAGTGGTCAATGATATTTATAAGGGTGAAACTTGTGCAATTGAAGGTAAAGTCCTGTAGGCCCAGCCCCGCCAAAAAGAAACAAAACACCTAAGACAGGAAACAAAATATTAATTCCAATGTCCTTAGCATAACTCTGTTTTGCTCCATGAATTTGATTTTCCAAACAAATAATGGCCTGGACAGAGACCTAAAGCAGCTAGCCATGTATCTGTTCAGACTCTGCAAAGAATTTTATTGAACTGATATGTGATGAGCATCTGTCCTTGGTGATTTATTCCAAACAGCAGAGATGTTATAAAATGAACACATTGCATCTCCAGCTATAAAAGAGAAACAAAATGATCTTTTAGTTAATATCCAATCAAACTTCAAGACACCTTATGGAACACAAGGATTTCATGGGATCATTTCATTCCATTGCACCTTTTTCCAGAATGCTAAAATAGGATTCACTTAAGAATTTCTAAAATGCAGAGCTAAATATGTATATCTGGGTTGGTTTATTCCAGATCAACAGATGCCACTTGATGTTTATTTTTATTTTGACAACCGAAAATGCAGGCCCAGGCTAGGGTGCTAATTACCAATAAGTTCTTATTAAAGAACCAAGAGTGCTTTTTCAGAAAGTTCAATACCCATTTGGGCCTCTGGGGCCCTGTGTTACTAACAGGAGTAGAACCTTTTCAATTTCTGGATTGGATACATTTTGTCAGGCACAATAGACATTTCTGGAAGAATTGCTGCTAAAAATGAAAAAAGATAAAAGAGGTTGGATTTAAAAGCCTCCAAAGATTTCTAGCATGTGAATTTTTTTCCACAAAAGGATTTTCAGATGTCTTCGGTACAGATGAATCCCAAATAGATTAATGCCCACAGGATAAGCCCTGAAACATTGAAATTACAACTGGCACCCAAATATTTTCTCAATAAAGCAATTTGAGATTGTCAAATAAAAACAATAAAGGTTTTGTCTGGTCTATAAAACTTAGTTTGAAGGAGTTCATTAAAACTAGGGAATTAAACTTTCAAGTGATGAAAATGTAATTTCTGTTTATATCCATCTCAGAACAAAAAGTCTCAAATTATTAGAAGTTAGAAGAAAATGAGATTTTAATATTAGGAAAAGAGTGGTTTCTATTGAATCACAGAACTAAATCTGCCAACCCATAGAGTGGGGCTGTGATAAGGGAGGGTTCAGCATATTCACACAGAGCTGGACAATTTCAAACCCACCATGGACTGACTTCTCTCTGAATTTTCTAAGTTGGTCGTCCATAAATCTTCATTGTAATGAACAAGCTGCCAAGCCTTGCCCTTTCCTTTAAGCTGTTTAAATTCTAATGAAACTCTATAGGTAGATTTTCACTGGGCATGCTTGGCATATACCTTGTCCACATGGCCGGGCAGTATCTGCTGGTGCCACCTTAGGGTGGACAGTTTTAAAATAGAGGGGTGACTTTAAGCAAATAGGTATAAATCTGTTCAGCCCTTGTACGTTTCATACCAGTTTTGGAAAAACCTCCAGCCTATTTTAAGGCAATTAGCAGTATTTCAAAGGTGAAGATTTATGAGCTGAAAGCAAAGGTCACAAACCACCAGCTTATGGGTGACATTTCAATCATATATTTGTTTTGGTAAGGTCACACAGTGTTTTTAAAACTGGTAAGGTAAGAGTTAAAACTCCGGAGATTTTTATCAGGTTTCTGACTTATTTTGAGAAATTAGAATATGAGACACTGGACCTGAATTCTCTGTGACAGGGTACGGCCGGGGCAGAGTATGTGCCCTTTCTCCAGCACCCTGCCCGCCCCTTCGGTCCTTAGTGCCTTATTGCTGCCTGCATCTCACCTGCTTGGCCTTTGAGTTTGGATCCCAGGCTCAAAGTTTCTTATCCCTTCCTTCTCATCCCTTAAAATCTGCACTCAGTTCTATCAACTGTTAACCAGGAAGAAATAAAAATGAGAGCTGCCTTATTTAGGGACTGTGATGTACTTAAAAGTTGATTAAAAAATAAAGTTCTGGATATTGGCTTACCACATTTCAATTCCCTATATCAGAAATCAGCAAACTATGGCCCACAGATGGACCAAATCCTGCCACCATCTGGTTTTGTAAATAAAGTTTTATTGGAACACAGCTGTATCCATTTGTTTATATACTGTCTATGGCTACTTCACACTCCAACTCGAAAACACCATGTGACCTGCAAAGCCTGAATATTTACTATCTGGCCTTTTACGGAAAAAGTGTACCAACCCCTCTGCCCTTGTACTCTAGATTTAGATATGAGCTCTCATTTCTAGAGCCTGAAAATGATGCTGAAGCTTCCCTTAACTACTGCTGCTCCATCCCAGGGTGTTTTGCAGCTGCTGAGGTCCCCTCTCTGTATCAATAACTGTTTATTGCCTGGGTGGGTGTGGCCACTGTTTCCAACTTGGAAAGTGTTCCTTTGATAGAATTATTTCCTCAATACCTGTATACTTAAGGGTTGAAATTTCCTCGTTGGCCACCTCAGGAGATGCCTGTTTTGACAGTAATTTAGAAACTGGCTAAATCTTAGCTGAATTTTCTAAAATAATGCATTAAGGTGTAAACCTGAAGTCTCTCCTGTCCACTGTTTTATTTAGCAAACATTTAGTTGTCATATGCCCTGTCTGGCACCATGTTCTGTGTAGCTCTGAGGCTCTCAAGAGTGCAGGTCTTCCTGCCTCATTAGAAGTAGTAAAGTCAATAAATATGAGGGTCAATGAGTGAGACAGAAATAGCACCAGTCTGTAGCTTGATGGGTGGTATTCTTCATGCCCCAACCTACATAAAATCTTAACACAAGCCAACATCCATTTAGCTCTTACTCTGTGCCACATGATGTACCATCAATCTGTCACCTAACATTCACAAAAATCCCATGAGATGGGTATCTGCATCCTCCCATTTTATAGAGGAGCAAACTGAGGTTTAAAGAGGTTCAGGAATTTACTAAAGGTCATGAAGCTGATAAAGAGCAGAACTGAAGCTAGAATTCAGGTCTGTCTGACTTCAAAGACGTAGCTTCTGGTGAGAGTTCATGAAACTGGAAAGATTGCCATTGGGACAGGCTTCTTTTCCAGTGGCAGAAATTGAGCAAGTGAATAACCATTCAGCTCGATGGGACTGCAGACTTGGGATTTTGATGCAAGGTTGCTCAGATTCCTGACAGGTTATTTAGACACTGTGCTATATGGAGCAAAACATCTTCTGTTAAGCTGGAATTCATCTTTCCCTTTGATCTACGTCTATGATTCTGATGAACAAGAGTCATTCACAAGGAGAACAAATATCTACAGATTCTGGCTGATGAACAGATGTCAGGTGCGTCTCAGATGTGCCCAGATATTCCAGAAGTGAGTATTTCTGAATACTTTGTATATATTTAGCTGCCAATCTAGTTGGTCAGCTTCTCAAGTTGATTTCCATCTCTTAGGTAAGTCTGATGTTTCCTTTTATCAGGAAACTGTCCATGAGCCCCGCCAAGGGGCTGTCGGGCATATTGCCTGACCTCCTCTCAACCTCCACCGCCTCACAGGAAAAGTGTGGCCCAATATCCCTCATCCCCTGGGAACTCAACTCGATGTGTATTTGTTGACAAATACTATAAATACACTATCCCCTGTAACCTGAGGAACCTACTCTCCCGTTTGTCAAGTCAAAAATCTGCATAAAGAAACAAAATCCTCCTTCTTCCTTAGTTAAACACCACAGCATGCATGGGGACAGAAAGTCAAAGGAGCTGAAGAAGAGGAGCCTTCCGGGATTTCTCATGTTCCTGTGTTTTTTGGTTTTGGTTTTGTTTTCTCTTTGTTTAACTCAGTTCAGGATCTTTCCTATCATTAAGAGGAAAACAAAGGTTTGTGTCTAAAATACAAGCTTTTGTATTTCACTTTACATCTTCCTACCTAAAGAAGAATGCTCCCATTCCATGCCTTTCTTGCTAACAGTGGCTAGTAATTTGAGAGAAAACCCCCTTTTTAGCGGTGAAGACACAACATCTGAGCAGGTGCCTGGGGAGGAATGTGTCATAAAGGCACATTCCTCATAATCAAGGATAATTCAAAAGGGAAACAGTGACCAAACACCCACGGGAGCCAACAGAAGCCTAATCCTGAGCCCAGCTCTGCAGACGGGGACACAGGCTGCTACAAAGCCAGGGCAGATGCCAGGGAAGGGACCAGCCGCAAACCGAACAGAAGTCCAGTCCAGAGCTTGGCATCTGGGTTCTTCAGCTGCCAGCTTTGCCTCACGAGTAGCCACAATGTTTGGCTCCTGTGCACAAAACAACAGAGGCTGAGGCTAAAGAGGTCCATGCTCTGTCCTGCCAGCAACAGGCCGAGGCAGTGCCAAGAGAGGGCTGCAGTTCCATGTGGGTGCCAATGTGCCTTGGAACAGCTTTTGTATTTTCTAAAGGGACAAGAGAATTCCCGAAAAAAGAAAAGACCATATTCAACACTCAGAACCATTTCTCCTATTTTCCTTTTTCAAAAAAAATGCTATTTCCATCCACAGTCCTTTATTCACAAGGCTAATGGGCCAGGTATCTTTCTGCTTCTCTCCTGCATCCACAGTCTCATATCAAAACCAAGCTGGCAATGTGGTTCACACAGGTTTTAAACTCCTATGTTTGATGCCCCCATTATTATTTGCCTTTATCCAGTTTGCAGAAGAAATCCTCCATAGAATGTGTTGAGTGGGGTGGGGATGCAGAACATTAGTGGGGTGCTGTCTTGGTTATGGGCTGAGTAAGCCATTCTGAACAGGGGACTGCAAGAGGTTTCAAATCCAAGGCACTAATTGTAAGGAAATTTTTCACTGCTGTTCAACTGGGAAAACTGTAAGGAAACTGGAAAGCGAAATGCCGGTAATGAAATATACCACCTACAGACCATGATTTTTTGAAACATCAGAAAACCAGAGAACAGGGTGCTGGTGGGAGAATCCCTTTGTCCATTGATGTTAGATGAAGAAAGAGAAAGGAGAAAGGCAATAAAGAAGTCAGGAGAGAACTCAGAGACCCTTAATTGTATTGCCCAAATGAGTGCTCAGAATAGTCAACCAGAAAAACTGAAACACAGAATTTTTTTGGTAAGAAAATTTAAAATCTCTAGTCATTGTGGAGAAGATCTTGATTTTGTCACTGCATTCCAGATCTCATTAAAGATGAGTGAATTTAGGAATATGATAGGCAACATTTTCAACATAAATATCAAGGACATTTTGTTTACTGATGGGGAAGTTACTGGCTCTCATTATTCTTTTCAAAATCCAGATTAATAGATACTAAGGTCAGCCATTAAATCTCATGTAATTATTCTTACATGACTTCTTGATTATTAATGATTCTCTGGGGGAATACCTGAATGACTGACAAATAAAACATAGGGACATGCCTTTAACATTCTAAAATGCAATTCTTACAAAATTCTTGAGAAAAAACAAAGTTCTCAGGGTAGCTGTGAGCACCTCAGTATTCCCTGCCATGGACCAAATGCCACACTCCACTGGTGACTCATGTCATAGCTCCCCTACCATCACAGGGCTTTTGCTTGAGTTTTTCTTCCTGTTCCTCAGACTGACCTTCTCCACCACATTTTTTAAGGTTTAAGTAAACTATAAACTTGTCTACTGTGGAGCTCAGCATCTGACCATATTGCCGTCTAGCTCAGCAGTCCTCGTGTAACTTACTGACACAGCGGCAGTCTCCTTGGAGGAAGGGGTTAGGACTCCAGACAATAGTCATGACCCCTGATCTTCCTACAAGCTGGTGACAACCCCATCCTTCTAGTAGTTGATACTATTCTCTTGTTTATCTTCCACAATATCTGCTCCAGGGCTGGGCCCTTGATAATAACTTGAAATTTTAGGAAAGATTACTTGGTTTTCAAGTTGGAATTTCTCCCCACATGGATTTTATCTCTATCAGGAAAAATAAAGTTTTATTTCTATCATGAGAAATAAAGCTTTTAACAAGATAAGTTTTATACCTCTGGTCAAAAATTATTTTTATGCTGGATTAATATAAATTAGGAGGTATTCACTGTGTACAGAGAAAACTGGGGTTCAAAGAAGAGAAAGCTTTGTTCAAAGGAGCTTAAGTGTAGAGGCCATGAGCATAGTAACAAACTCCTGTGACTTTATCCACATACTTACAGTTAAAAATGGACACAGGACCTCATTGTGTTGGCTATCAGCACAGTCTCTAGAATCCCACAAAATATATTATTATTATTATTATTATTATTATTATTATAGTCCACCTATGGGATTTTTCATTGTTCAAAGGCATCTAAGTCCATTTAAACAGTATCTTGGAGGAGAGGTGCTCAAGAGGTTTCTCTTGAGAAGTTCCCAGCACCAGTTTTCACTTGAAAGTGTTACTTTACTATCAAAGAAAAATAAATCAAGAAAATCAACAGTAAATGCTAATTTAATGCCTGCCTTGTCTGAGGACTGTCCCTCTTAAATGTTTAAGAGCTTTTATTTTATTTTAACAATAACATCATATTAAAATCCAACACCAGTCTGCAAAATTAACAGCTAGCAAATGGAGCAAAGACAACAAAAGAGAAACCAATGGGAAGTGTGTTAAGCATTTTCAGCAAAACCAACCAAAAGGAGATTTATTCTGAAAAAGACATGAGTATCAGCATCATTTTATGTCAAATGTCAACATGTCAAAAATAATGGGTTTTTTTTGTTGCAATAATAAAATAAAATCCCTTCTTCTATTATCTTTCTTCACAAATGCACATGCCACATAAAGCAAGCACTTCTGAAATGTACCATTCTACTTAGGAATAGCATTTATTCTCCCAGTGTGGTTTGGGTACCTGGTGATAGAAAAGATGTTGAAAACCATTTGCCTTTAACTGTCCACTGAAAGTGATGGCCAGTTGCTAGGCTGTGAAGAGACTTTAAGCTGGGTGTCCCTCTGTCTTCCCCCCTGACTCCATACTTCCTAACCCTGACCCACCACTGCCTAGTAAAGATGTCTGTTTTACAACAAATGAAAAAAGATGACTCTGTTGAGAAGTAGAATCTATTAACATGTTAAGATATTGCCACTCATAATTTATGCATCCTTTCTTTCCATGGTGAGACAGTTTTTTGAGGTTAAGAAGACATAGCTGAAATGGCAACTGGAAGGATGAGTTCCCCGGGGGAGAACCCACTAAATGCAGCCAAAACAGGATGCTTGTATCCTGTTCACACAATCCCTCTTCTCACAGATCATTCCGGTCTTTTGCAAAGGCCTTCACCATGAGTGAAAATGAAACTCATATATGTACTTTCACCAAGAAATGAAATGGTGCTTTAATTAAAAAAAAAAGTTTCCTTGCTTTTCAAATTGGCCCAGTGTGGATTTTAGTTTTCTATGTATCACAGGAAATAAAGCTTTAGGCAAGACAAGGATATTTACACCTCTGCCAAAAATTAATATATTTTTAATGGTAAATTAACATCAAAAGTTTTATACATATTAGTGATGGTCTGACCTCCAACTGCTCACAGTCATGTCCAATCCACACACACAGAAGGAGAAAATCTGTCTGCTATGAATGTTCAATTTGTTCAATTCCCTGCCATGTTTTTTTCAGCTGTTAATGCTGCTCTGTGAGCAAATGATGACTTTAGTGGGAAAGAAAAACCAACAGGGATAAACTGCTTTACATTTTTTGAGGTGGTAATTTGTAATTTAGGTATGCTTTACCATCACACTTACTAGAATACATATTTATATATGTAATTTTAAGCAACAACCCACTCCTAGAAATTGTTAATCTTTAAAATAAAATCTTCTGTTGTTTTGAAAGCACTGTGTCTGCCATGTTGGAAGCTGAATCTTCCAACTCAACTCAAACATTTACTGAACGTGTCAGACTTAAGGGGGATTTCTGGCTGAGAGGGGAAATGGGTGGTGGCAGGAATTTGCAAAAATGACATGTTCAGGTTGATAAAATTCAGTTGAGCACCTACATGTATGCCTCCCAACCTAGTTTCATATCCTGAAACTCTAGGTCAATTAGAAAATATCTTGAAATCTGTCAAAGTGCAAAAGACCAAGCTAAGTAGCCAATAAAAAAATGGCCATCCCATCAACTGTCTTTTTTTTTCTTTTTTAATTAAGGTATCACTGATATACAATCCTATGAAGGCTTCACATGAGCAACATTGTGGTTTCAATATTCACCCATATTACCAAGTCGCCCTCCACACCCCATTGCAGTCACTGTCCATCAGCATAGTAAGATGCCATAGAGTCACTGCTTGTCTTCTCCGTGCTGTACTGCCTTTCCGTGACTTACCTATATTGTGATTGTGAATTATAGTGCCCCTCAATCCCCTTCTCCCTCCCTCCCCACCCACTCTCCCCTACCCCTCCCCTTTGGTGACCACTAGTACCTTCTTGGAGTCTGTGAGTCTGCTGCTATTTTGGTTCTTCAGTTTTGCTTCACTGTTATACTCCACAAATGAGGGAAATCATTTGGTACTTGTCTTTCTCCACCTGGCTGTTTCACTGAGCATAATACCCTCTAGCTCCATCCATGTTGTTGCAAATGGTAGGATTTGTTTTCTTCTTATGGCTGAATAATATTCCATTGTATGTATGAGTCACATCTTCTCCATCAACTTTCTTTTTGTTCTTTCTCTGGGAAATCCTTTTCTTACAACAGAAAACAAGACCTCAGATGGAGAAAATGAAAGTCTGAAGTTAAAGCCAGTCTCAGTAATGGGAACCCCAGCAAAGACAAAAAGGGGACAATTAGCTCTACCTCCCCAGGAAGAGTCAAAACTCAGAGGTGAGAGCCTCACAGAAGCCAAGTCTAAAGATTCACATTTAAGTCCTATAAAACCTCAATTTACACATTATTTGGTGTTAAAAGTTGTTGAGATTTCTCCTTTGAACAGATTTTTTTACTACAAAATGTATTCTTTAGTAAATTAATTCTATGTCACCATTTTTAATTTACATTTAAGGACATTTCAAAATTTATACGCTTGCAGGAGTGCATTGCAAAAGTCTTCCAACATCCTCAGTTGGTTGCAGGACCCCATCCTGCTGCCGCTGTCCTTGTGCGCGGCTGGTGGCTCACCGCCACCTGACCCGCTGGTCTGCTGCTCTTCCCGAGTGCTCGCTGGGGGAGTAGCCCAGTGTGTGGGCTTTGGTCACTTCTCTTTTCTACCTACACTTACTCCTGGCTTTAAATAGCATGTCTGTGCTAATCACTTCCCAATTTGCAATCTTTCCCAGGATCCTGTTCTGAACTCCAATTGCCTGCTCACTACTACCATTCATAGTCTAAACTCTTGTTCTTTTCTCCCAAAGCCTACTTCATCCATGGAATTCCTATCAGCTGGTGATGACTCCATCCTTCCAGTTTCTCTCTCTCTTTCTCTCACAGCCCTTGTCTACCTGGGCAGCAAATCCTGTTGGCTGAACCTTCAAAATATTTCTAGAATCCAACCTTTTCTCACTACCTCCACTGCTACCCCATAGTCCAAGCCACTATCATCCCTTGCCTGGATTATTGTAACTGCGTCTTCATAGGTTTCTATGCTTCTAACCGTGCCCCATGTCTACTCTCAACACAGCAGTCAGAAGGAACTTTTGAGAGCACAAGTCAGATTGTCACTTCTCCCTTCAGAATCCTCCTTGGCTCCCATTTCACTCAGAGGAGAAACAAAAATTCATATGATAGTCTACCATGCCTTTTAATGGCTCCCAGTTATGGGGAAAAAAAATCATCCCCTCCCACCCTTTCACTCCATTCCCACAACTCTGACTCTTTTGGATCCAAGTATTTGTGGTTCCTTCTTCTTGGGATGCTCTTGCCCCAGGTTATCTCTGTTTGTTTTTACTCTCATATCATTTTCTCAAGAAGGCCCAACCTATCATAGTTAAAGCTGCAAACTGCCTGTCCAAACTATTCTACTTTACTTTTCATTTTTCCATTGCACATATGACCTTCTCTTTCCATTGCACACATGACCTTCTAGTATGCTATGCAACTTTCTTATGTGGTATGTTTATTTATTTATATATTGTTTTATATTTTATGTATATATATATATATATACACACACACACACACACACACTGCTTTAGAATATATATATATACACACACACACACACACACTGCTTTAGAATATAAGCTCTACAAGACAGCGATCTCATTTGTTCATTTCACTTATATGTCCTAAGCACCTAGAACAGTGTCTGGCTCATAGGAGGTATTCAATTTTTTTTAATGAATTTCATTTGATAGATGTATACTGAATATATAAATGCTCCCAGGCATCAGGCAAATATTAATTAAAAGTCCCTGTCCTCATGCAACTTATGTCCTAGTAAGGGGAAAGAGAAAATTAACAAGTAAATGAATAAACAAGAGAATTTGAGACTGCAATAAATGCTGAGAAAAACAACCAGGGTGATGTGAGAGTTAGGGAGAGACAAATTTAGATGAACTGACCCAAAAAGGTGTCTCTGAAGAAATGACATGATTGCAATCTGGATAATGAGGAGGGACAAGACCACAAAGACCCTAGGAGAGAACATTTTGGGAGAGGGGACATGTCAATAAAAGATCTAAAATGAAGATAACAGCCTATAAGGAACAGAAAGGAAGACAACATGGCTGATAGAAGTCTGTGGAGTGGACAAGCAGAAGATGAATTTGAAAAGCAGGCAGAAGCCAGATTACATATGCTTATTATGCCATGGTAAAGAAATTGAATTTTAGTGTATGTATAACATAATCTGATTGATCTTATAAAAATTTTATTCTGGCCCCCTGTCATGATAATTGTTGAAACTGGTTGAATAATCTGAGTCCTACACTATTTTCTTTAAATTTGTATACTCGAAAATTTCCATAGTAAAAATGAGAGCTGTTTTAAATATGCTACTTACTGGTAGAAGTACTAGAAGAAAACATGGTTAATTTCTTGATAAACCTGGAGCAGGTAAAACTTTCTTATCCACCCACATAAAACAAAATTGTCATAGTGAAAACAAACAAATGCCACAAGTAAAATCAAAATACAAATGTCAAACTGGAAATAAGAATTTGTAGCAGGTCACACAGGGCAATTTCCCTTACATACAAAGAGGAGCTCCTGAAAGTTGACAAAACCAATAATCCAATAGAATAATAGATTAAAAATATAAACGAGCAGTTCAGAGAAATGAAAATATTCTATACCTTGCTCATAAAAAGAGAAATTCGTGTTAAAACTAAAAGATCCATTTCCCACCTAACAGATTAGAAAAAAATTCAGATCATAACAGCATGATCTGATGGGAATTCTTTGAGAAAACAAGTGGTCTCCTAAAATGTTGGTGGGAATGCAAAAATTGTATAACCCCATGGAGATAAATTTAGCAGTATTTAGCAAAACTTCATATTCATATTCTATCCAGGAAGGCCACTTTTAGGTGTCTATTCCAAAATGCACTGGGAGAATGCAAAAAATATAACCACAAAGCTAATCATTGTGGTGTTATTTTCAATAACAAAAGACTAGAAATGACCCAAATGCCCATTATTGGGACTGGTTGTTTAAACTATGGTACATCTACAGCATGATATAATGCAGTTGTAAAAAAGAATAAGCTGTTAGAAGTAAATCTCTAAATGTTGATATAGAATCATCTCTAGATACACATTACTAAATAATAAAAAGCAATATGCAAAAAAATTTATTGTATGCTCTTTTAAAACTTTGATTGATGTTGTATGCTAACTATAAACATATTATGCAAAAGAAGAAAAGATAAATAAGATTTTTATGCAGCTGTTTATATTTCTGGGAAAAAATATTTACAAAAGAAAAATTTTTTTAATGGTTACCTATGAGGGAGATAGAAGGCAGAATGGAGAGGACATGGATGGAAGTTGAACTTCTATGAACATATCTTGTTATATAGTTTTGACCTTGGAACCATATAAATTAAAAATGAAAATAAAATAAAAAAGGAATAATCAATGCTTCAAAATAGAAAACAGCAAAACATGAATCTAACTAAATATCAAGTTGGTGGCATAACTACTCATAGAAACACTTTACTTAAAATGACTCTCAAACACTCTACCTTGCATGTACCTCCCTAGTAGGATATGTTCTCAACAAAAATAGTCACAAAGAAATCTTCTTTCATTCAATAGTCTTATTGTTAGTGGTAATACTAGCATTATTTTGAAACCAGTAATATTATATTGTAGGATAAAGCAAATAATTGTGCCCTTATAAACCAAGATATTTTTGTATATGAGAAAAAGTATATAATCAAAGTTAAGATAAACTCCATAAAGTGAAGTTTGAATTGGAAAATCCTCATAATATTCTTCGTCTTGCAAAACTGCACATATTTCGTAGTTCTGTCCACTTCAAAGACCTGAAAGCAATGGAGAACCAAAAGTAATAGGCACCTCTAGCACCCAGAATTAACGCTTCTAAATACCAATTGCCACAAAAGAATCAGAACTTTTTGGAAAAATTACTGCTTTTAGGTCTGTGGCAGGAAATGTACAAGATAAGCTTAGAATATCTTTTGTGCCAGAAGGAAGGAAGCTGTAAAAGGCTAATGGAGTCATCATCTCAAAAGGCAAAGGAACCACCTTGAAAGGGCTTCCATTGGGTTAAATGGTACAATTTGAGTACTAAAATGAATAATGACCTAATATTTGAAATATATCAAGTATATAACAATCCATAATTCATAATATTGATATGAACTCGTAAATCATCACTGAAAGTTGATAAGAATTAACTAATTACTCTGGATATCAATTAATACAGTGAAAGAATCCAGCATTTATTCTGCCTTTTCATACAAATTGTATGTTCAGAGTAACCAAATAATAAATAAAAGGAAATTCTTCTTTAGAGAAAAAGTCCAGCTAATGAATACAGAAGGAATGACAGAATTAGATAATTACCATTTTTGCATCACATAATGAAATAATAAGACAATCACCAATGAAGTGCTGCACTGATTATTCTCCACCGGCCCCTCAGCTCCATTCTCTGCTTCTCCCTGCACTGCTCTGGGACTCCGGAATCTGACCTGGATGAACTGCTTCACACAGGTTCTCAATGGGGTCCAGTCACTGGGAAGCACTGGCAAGAAGGGTGCGAGCTGCAAGAGATGAGTGTCCTTCCTCTGACCCCAGCTCAGCTTCGTCCCTGACAATGGCTGCTTTTCCCTTTGCCTGCAGTTCCCATCTTCCATGCTCCATATCTTACCTGGAAACATTCTCTCCTTTACCTCTTCAGGCCGAGGCAGTAGCAGTTCCTTTACATACACATAAATAACCCGAATCTAATCCAACGGATGTTCCAGATCTAACTCCCAGATTACAGGAAATATGAGTCATTGGGGAAAAATTTAGATGACACAACGAGGAAGCAAGCAGTCAAACCCAAACCATAAGACATTTTTGCAGGGCAAATGACTTGGTTTTTCAATAAACCAGTGAGAAATGGGAGAGATGGAGGCATAACCATAGGAGATGTGAGGACAAAGACCCAAACACAACACGCAGACTCTTGGAGATAATCGGGGAAATTTCTTCATGGACTTGGTACTAGATGATATAAATGAACTATTAATTTTAGTAAGTATGACAATGACATATCATGGCTTTTTAAAAATCCTTGTTACATAGACATGAATACTGAAGTACTTGTAAGTGAAATAACAAAATGTCTGGAATTTTGTTTCATATACTCCAGGAAAAAAAAGGAGATGATAAATTAAATAATATTAGCATAATTGATCTTATGACATAGTAAAAACTTCAAAGATATCACAAACAAGGGCAAGAAAACCATTTAAAGTTCCTAAAAATACATTTGAGAAAAGACCTTGGCAGAGAAAATTATAAAGTGTCCAAAGACATTTAAAAGGCCTAATAAATAAATTGGTTAATAAGTAAATGGATAGGCAGCATCAATACAATAAAGAAGCCAAGTGCCCAAATGTGTCTAAAAAGTCCATGTACTTCTAGTCAAAATCCCAACAAAAGATTCCAAGAAACTCAATCTGCCAATTAAATAATGTTTATGGAAGAGCAAAGAAACACTCATTGGAAAACAAGGGGAAGGAAACATGCCCTACTAAGAAACATATATTAAATCCATAATAATTACTATAGTTTAGGCATAGAGATAGGCACATAGACCAAGTGAGCAGTTAGACCAGATCAGACCCAAATACATGTATGGAAACTTGATTTATGAGATAGGCAGTATTGCACATCAAAATGGAAATAAAAGACTGTGGTTGTCCATAAAGGAAAAAAAGATAAAATGAGGTCATTACTTTTCCTTTAGGCAAAAAAAAAATCAATTCTAAAGTGAATAAAAACTTGAAAGTAAAAAAGAAAATGTAAAATCTTCGAGAAAAAAATACATGCTTCCTAAATGATCTTAAAGTTACATAGAATTTCTTTTTTTTCCCCATTTAAGGACAGTTGATATACAATCGTATATTGATTTCAAATATACAACACAGTGGTTCAACAGTTACCCATATTATTAAATCCTCACCCCCACTAGTGTAGTTATTATTTGTCAAGATGTTACAGAATCACTGACTATATTCTCCATGCTGTACTACTGTCCCTATGACCAACTTATAGTATGACTGAGAATTTGTGTGCCCTTTTAGCCCCCTCACCCTCCTCACCCACACCAGCCCCTCCCCCATGGTAACCACGAGTCACTTCTCAGTGTCTATGAGTCTACTGCTGTTTGGTTCCTTCTGTTTTGCTTTGCTTTTACATTCCACACAAAGTGAAATCATATGGTATTTGTCTTTGGGGTAGGATTTCTTTGAAAAATATAAAAAATCACAATTCACAAAGTCAAAAACTAATCAATTTGACTTCATGAAAATGAAGAACTTCTGTTCATCAAATAATACCATAAGCAATAAAAATACAACTCACAAAACAGAAGGATTTTTATGTATTGCATAGAAAACAGAAAAGGGCCAGTATTCAGAATACATAAAGATTGCTCATTAATCACTAAAAATACAAAAATTAAAAAGTGAAAAAAAAATGTCTTATTAATCAGAATTGGTCAAACTATGCAGGAGGAACAACTAAATCTAAAACTTGTTTCTCACCCACAGCTTGTCTCCTGCAGGTGGGGTGACTCATCAGGGCAGCCATCCTCTAGGCAGGAATGCGAAATGCATGCTGCTCCCACCGCGCAGCCTCCACGCAAGCCTCTGTGATCACTGGGTTGGGAGGAGACACGGCGTGGCAGTCGTGCACCAGCCCCTTGGTGCTCTGGGTCCTCTCGTGGCCCATTGGCCAGACCTCATAAGACCCCACTGAGTAGGAAGGAGAACTGGAAACTGGGGGACTGCAGAAGCAAGAGTGAGCAGAAATTCTTCTGGGAGAGGTATAAACAGACATTTTTAGAAGGGGACACAAGTGGCCAAAGAAACACATGAGGAAGTAGCCCAGTGTAGTAAGGGAAGCGCAGCACAAAATCCCCATTAGATGCCATTTACCCACCAAACCGGCAAAAATTTAAGTCTGACTATACCAAGTACATTGACAAGAGTGTGGAGCAAAAAACCAACACTTACTGGTAGACGTGCCAATCAGAACAAACATTTTGGAAAACAGTTTGGCCTTTTCTTGAAAATTTAAACACATACGTAAACTATGACCTGGACATCCCATTCCGAAGTTGTCATTACCACTATTTGCTCTTCTTACCTCAAAAGGAATTTTTTAATTGGGTACCTTCTTATGCAGTTTTCAGTTATCAAAAAATTTTATCACCAATTTAAGTAGTCATAGAAAATGTCATTTCTGGCATATATAAATATCAAAGTGCTTACACCACTCATAAGTGTATCCAAAGATGTCTAAAACCTATAATAATTTTGATAAACAGTTTCCATCATCCATTTAAAATATATGTACAAATTCTTCTTGAAAATCAGAAATTTTACATTGTCCCTAATTCAAGTCCTTGTATGTTTAAAAGTATTTTATTGATCAATTTATCCTAGTTCTCTGCAACGAAAATATATCTGATAAATTAAAGATTTTTAATTTTCTCTATGTTCAGCTACTGTGTGAGAGTGTTCATGGTACCATGGATTGTGGCACTAAAGAGACAGAAACAAATCAAAGTGCTATCAACAGGCAACTGTACAAATAAATTGAGGTTACTCACATAGTAAATGCTATGCAACACCAAAAAAAAATCAGTGAAATATTGCTACACATACCAACATGGACAAATTTAAAATATATAATTTAAGTGAAAAAAGCCAAATCACGTAAAAATATATAAAAGAGACCATATAATACCATTTGCAAAAAAAAAATACAAAGCTAAACAATGTATCATTGACAAAATCTTTGTATTAGAACTATAACAAAAGACAAAAGAATGATAAACCAAAATCAGAACAGTGCTTACAACCCTCCCAATGGAGAGAGTGAAGGATGGATTTAGAACAGGCATAAGAGACTTCAATGATATTTGTAACGTTCTACTGCTGATGTTGAATGTTTATTTTACTATTCTTGTATGTTATTTCTATGCATGAAATATTTTTAATGTTTTTAAAGTGGAGATTTGTGGCTACAAAGATACTGACCAACCCCCCATGGAGAGCCTTCACTATGACACAGGTGATGTGCCTGGGGGATGCCTCGGGCCCTCCTGTCCTTTCTGTCTGAGCATTCTTTGTTGAAACAAAGAAGGAAGGAGACACTATCCATACAGTCAGACCAGCTCTCTGTAAGAGAGCTCTCACATCTGACGCTTAGAGTTTATTATCTGTTAGGATTGAATTTTTTTCTACAAGACTTTATCTACAACTTTGATTGACATCTGTTGGTTCTTTTCAGCCTTTGCTCGTTCACACAAGTAATCTCCAGTATAAATTATCACTCATTCATCCATTTCTTCAATGGACTGTTTACTGCCCCCTAATCTGCACCACATCTAGTGAAGATCACAAAGCAGTGTCTGTTCTCTGGAAGCCTCCAATCTGTGGGACTCTTACTATGAGAAGTCAAGATAATTCAGAGGACCGAACAGAGGAAGGGAGGAAACGAGAGGGGAGAGAGAAAGAAGGCAAACTTTCTAAGAAAAGGAGATGCCCAGAAGTGAAAAATAAGGATTTTATTTCTTTGTTCCCAAAGCACATCCTGTTTGATTACACTTTCCTCCATGTAGTCCCTCAACTTTGCTGGGTCCCTAGCAGTTTAAGGTGTTCCTGATTTTCAAAGGCCATGAGAAAGGAAGGGAGATTGATTGGGGTGTTTTTGTTTTTTTGAGAGGGCATCTCTCATATTTATTGATCAAATGGTTGTTAACAACAATAAAATTCAGTATAGGGGGGTCAACGCTCAATGTACAATCATCAATCCATCTCAAGCCTAATCGTCATCAGTCTCCAATCTTCTGAAGCATAACGAACAAGTTCTTACATGGTGAACGAATTCTTACATAGTGAATAAATTCTTACATGGTGAACAGTACAAGGGCATTCATCACAGAAACTTTCGGTTTTGATCACGCATTATGACCTATAAACAATCAGGTCAAATATGAATGTTCGTTTGATTTTTGTACTTGATTTATATGTTGATCCCACATTTCTCCTATTATTATTATTATTTTAATTTTTAATAAAATGCTGAAGTGGTAGGTAGATGCAAGATAAAGGTAGAAAACATAGTTTAGTGCTGTAAGAAGGCAAATGTAGATGATCAGATGATCAGGTGTGTGCCTATGGACTAAGTATTAATCCAGGCTAGACAAGGGCAGCAAGACATCCACAGATGCAGAAGATTTCTCTCAAAGCAGGGGGGGTGAGGTTCTGAGCCTCACCTCTGTTGATCCCCAAATTCACACCTGATGGCCCCCCTGCGACTGTGCCAGTCTTAGGTTGTTCCTCCCTTGAGGAATCTTACCCGTCTCTGGCTAACCAGTCATCTTCCGGGGCCATACAGGGAAATGTAAAGTTGGTAAGTGAGAGAGAAGCCATGTTGTTTGCAAAGGTTAGCTTTTTACTTCTTTGCAGATTTATGCCCTGTGGCTTCTATGCCCAGCACTTGTCTCCAGGTATCTTTACCACCTGGAGGAATTATGATACTCGGTAAATTCGATATGAGGCACGAATTCTATTTAAGGGTTGTAATTAGGAAGGAAGAAGAAAAGCTATAGATGTAGCATATGAAGGAAACATGGGAGGATTGATTATTTCTTTGACATATCTTCTCGTATAGTACCTTAAGTATGTATAGGTTTTAAACTACTAACTAATTTGCACACACATATTAACATAATAGGAATACGGTGACATAAACAAAGCGAATCTATAATTACCATCCATCTCCAGTGTAGCCAAGAAAACCATTTAGGCACCCTAGGCATTTGTGAAAATTTATCTATGATATGATGGATATTGTCCAACTGTACTTGAACCATCAGACAAATTAAAGCAGCCCATTTCTGGGATCTGTTCACATCCCATATGTTCTTTTAACCATAGTCTATAGTCATGAGATTTTGGAGTGCTACAACTTGCACCCCTCCCAACTCCTGGTTGAGTTCCAACAGTACAGATCCGGTCAAATTCGTTGTCTCACTGTATGCACATGCCAGCCTAGACATCTCCCTCCTCATTCTTATGGCAAATCCAGGAGACGGTGGGCTGGACACAGCCACAACCGCAGCATCGTCCGGATCCCTGTGGAGGCTTTTTGATGATCATACCCCGGCACAAGTCCTCCAGAGAGTGCTGATGCCGGAAGCTCCTCCTCATATCGTATCTTAGTTCATTTTCTGGGTATCCAAGCTAGGCCTTGATCTTCTGCGTAGAAACAAACAGACCCTTTGCCCACACTTTGACATGCCCTCTATACCACTGTGCAGAACTCATTGGAGGTCAGCACACAGTAACTGCTTTTTTTTTTTTTAATTAAGAGAAAGGAATATTATCAGAAAAGTGTACCTCCATAGCTGATCATCTGACACCCTTTAAGTGATCAACATTAAGGATATTTAAAGCATGCGTTGATCTTTGATTTACCAACAGTTTTATCCTGTTAAGGAGTAATCCCCCTTTTCTTTCTTTCTTTCTTTTCGTTTTCTTTAATTTTTAATCTACACTTACATGAAGAATACTATGTTTACTATGCTCTCCCCTATATCAGGTCCCCCCTAACAACCACATTACGGTTACTGTCCATCAGCTTAGCAAAATGTTGTAGAGTCACTACTTGTCCTCTCTGTGTTGTGCAGCCCACCCTCCCCTTTCTCCCTCCCCCCCATGCATGCTAATCTTAATACCCCCCTTCTTCTTCCCCCCCCTTATCCCTCCCTGCCCACCCATCCTCCCCAGTTCCTTTCCCTTTGGTACCTGTTAGTCCATTTTTGGGTTCTGTAATTCCGCTGCTGTTTTGTTCCTTCAGTTTTTCCTTTGTTCCTATACTCCTCAGATGAGTGAAATCATTTGGTATTTCTCTTTCTCCGCTTGGCTTATTTCACTGAGCATAAGACTCTCCAGCTCCATCCATGTTGCTGCAAATGGTTGGATTTTTCCACTTCTTATGGCTGAGTAGTATTCCATTGTGTATATGTACCACATCTTCTTTATCCATTCATCTACCGATGGACATTTAGGTTGCTTCCAATTCTTGGCTATTGTAAATAGTGCTGCGATAAACATAGGGGTGCATCTGTCTTTCTCAAACTTGATTGCTGCGTTCTTAGGGTAAATTCGTAGGAGTGGAATTCCTGGGTCAAATGGTAGGTCTGTTTTGAGCATTTTGATGCACCTCCATACTGCTTTCCACAATGGTTGAACTAATTTACATTCCCACCAGCAGTGTAGGAGGGTTCCCCTTTCTCCACAGCCTCGCCAACATTTGTTGTTGTTTGTCTTTTGGATGGCAGCTATCCTTACTGGTGTGAGGTGATACCTCATTGTAGTTTTAATTTGCATTTCTCTGATAATTAGCGATGTGGAGCATCTTTTCATGTGTCTCTTGGCCATCTGTATTTCTTTTTTGGAGAACTGTCTGTTCAGTTCCTCTGCCCATTTTTTAATTGGGTTATTTGTTTTTTGTTTGTTGAGGCGTGTGAGCTCTTTATATATTCTGGACGTCAAGCCTTTATCGGATCTGTCATTTTCAAATATATTCTCCCATACTGTAGGGTTCCTTTTTGTTCTATTGATGGTGTTTTTCGCTGTACAGAAGCTTTTCAGCTTAATGTAGTCCCACTTGCTCATTTTTGCTGTTGTTTTCCTTGCCCGGGGAGATATGTTCAAGAAGAGATCACTCATGTTTATGTCTAAGAGGTTTTTGCCTATGTTTTTTTCCAAGAGTTTAATGGTTTCATGACTTACATTCAGGTCTTTGATCCATTTTGAGTTTACCTTTGTATATGGGGTTAGACAATGGTCCAGTTTCATTCCCCTACATGTAGCTGTCCAGTTTTGCCAGCACCATCTGTTGAAGAGACTGTCATTTTGCCATTGTATGTCCATGGCTCTTTTATCAAATATTAATTGACCATATATGTTTGGGTTAATTTCTGGGGTCTCTAATCTGTTCCACTGGTCTGTGGCTCTGTTCTTGTGCCAGTACCAAATTGTCTTGATTACTATAGCTTTGTAGTAGAGCTTGAAGTTGGGGAGTGAGATCCCCCCTACTTTATTCTTCTTTTTCAGGATTGCTTTGGCTATTCGGGGTCTTTGGTGTTTCCATATGAATTTTTGAATTATTTGTTCCAATTCATTGAAGAATGTTGCTGGTAAATTGAGAGGGATTGCATCAAATCTGTATATTGCTTTGGGCAGGATGGCCATTTTGACGATATTAATTCTTCCTAGCCATGAGCATGGGATGAGTTTCCATTTATTAGTGTCCCCTTTAATTTCTCTTAAGAGTGACTTGTAGTTTTCAGAGTATAAGTCTTTCACTTCTTTGGTTAGGTTTATTCCTAGGTATTTTATTCTTTTTGATGCAATGGTGAATGGAATTGTTTTTCCTGATTTCTCTTTCTATTGATTCGTTGTTAGTGTATAGGAAAGCTACAGATTTCTGTGTGTTAATTTTGTATCCTGCAACTTTGCTGTATTCCGATATCAGTTTTAGTGGTTTTGTAGTGGAGTCTTTAGGGTTTTTTATGTACAGTATCATATCATCTGCAAATAGTGACAGTTTAACTTCTTCTTTACCAATCTGGATTCCTTGTATTTCTTTGTTTTGTCTGAATGCCGTGGCTAGGACCTCCAGTACTATGTTAAATAACAGTGGGGAGAGTGGGCATCCCTGTCTGGTTCCCGATCTCAGTGGAAATGCTTTCAGCTTCTCGCTGTTCAGTATAATGCTGGCTGTGGGTTTATCATATATGGCCTTTATTATGTTGAGGTACTTGCCCTCTATTCCCATTTTGCTGAGAGTTTTTATCATGAATGGATGTTGAATTTTGTCAAATGCTTTTTCAGCATCTATGGAGATGATCATGTGGTTTTTGTCTTTCTTTTTGTTGATGTGGTGGATGATGTTGATGGATTTTCGAATGTTGTACCATCCTTGCATCCCTGGGATGAACCCCACTTGGTCATGGTGTATGATCCTTTTGATATACTGTTGAATTCTGTTTGCTAATATTGTATTGAGTATTTTTGCATCTACATTCATCAGGGATATTGGTCTGTAATTTTCTTTTTTGGTGGGGTCTTTGCCTGGTTTTGGTATTAGGGTGATGTTGGCCTCATAGAATGAGTTTGGGAGTATTCCCTCTTCTTCTATTTTGTGGAACACTTTAAGGAGAATGGGTATTATGTCTTCTCTGTGTGTCTGATAAAATTCCGAGGTAAATCCGTCCAGCCCCGGGGTTTTGTTCTTGGGTAGTTTTTTGATTACCGTTTCAATTTCTTTGCTCATAATTGGTTTGTTTAACTTTTGTGTTTCTTCCTTGGTCAGTCTTGGGAGGTTGTATTTTTCTAGGAAGTTGTCCATTTCTTCTAGGTTTTCCAGCTTGTTGGCATATAGGTTTTCATAGTAGTCTTTAATAATTCTTTGTATTTCTGTGGAGTCTGTCGTGATTTTTCCATTCTCATTTCTGATTATGTTGATTTGTGTTGACTCTCTTTTTCTCTTAGTAAGTTGGGCTAGAGGCTTATCTATTTTGTTTATTTTCTCAAAGAACCAGCTCTTGGTTTAATTGATTTTTGCTATTGTTTTATTCTTCTCAATTTTGTTTATTTCTTCTCTGATCTTTATTATGTCCCTCCTTCTGCTGACTTTAGGCCTCCTTTGTTCTTCTTTTTCCAGTTTTAATAATTGTGATGTTAGACTATTCATTTGGGATTGTTCTTCCTTCTTCAAGTGTGCCTGGATTGCTATATACTTTCCTCTTAAGACTGCTTTCGCTGCATCCCACAGAAGTTGGGGCTTAGTGTTGTTGTTGTCATTTGTTTCTATATATTCCTTGATCTCTATTTTGATTTGTTCATTGATCCATTGATTATTTAGTAGCATGTTGTTAAGCCTCCATGTGTTTGTGAGCCTTTTTGTTTTCTTTGTAGAATTTATTTCTACTTTCATACCTTTGTGGTCTGAAAAATTGGTTGGTAGAATTTCAACATTTTGGAATTTACTGAGGCTCTTTTTGTGAGCTAGTATGTGTTCTATTCTGGAGAATGTTCCATGTGCACTTGAGAAGAATGTATATCCTGTTGCTTTTGGATGTAGAGTTCTATAGATGTCTATTAGGTCCATCTGTTCTAGTGTGTTGTTCAGTGCCTGTGTGTCTTTACTTATTTTCTGCCCGGTGGATCTATCCTTTGGGGTGAGTGGTGTGTTGAAGTCTCCTACAATGAATGCATTGCAGTCTATTTCCCTCTTTAGTTCTGTTAGTATTTGCTTCACATATGGTGGTGCTCCTGTATTGGGTGCATATATATTTAGAATGGTTATATCCTCTTGTTGGACTGAGCCCTTTATCATTATGTAGTGGCCTTCTTTATCTCTTGTTACTTTCTTTGTTTTGAAGTCTATTTTGTCTGATATTAGTACTGCAACCCCTGCTTTCTTCTCACTGTTGTTTGCCTGAAATATGTTTTTCCATCCCTTGACTTTTAGTCTATGCTTATCTTTGGGTTTAAGGTGAGTTTCTTGTAAGCAGCATATAGATGGGTCTTGCTTTTTTATCCATTCTATTACTCTATGTCTTTTGATTGGTGCATTAAGTCCATTTACATTTAGGGTGACTATTGAAAGATATGTACTTATTGCCATTGCAGGCTTTAGATTCGTGGTTACCAAAGGTTCAAGGTTAGCTTCTTTAGTATCTTACTGCCTAACTTAGCTCGCTTATTGAGCTGTTATATACACTGTCTGGAGATTCTTTTCTTCTCTCCCTTCTTATTCCTCCTCCTCCATTCTTCATATGTTGTGTGTTTTGTTCTATGCTCTTTTTAGGGGTGCTCCCATCTAGAGCAGTCCCTGTAGGATGCCCTGTAGAGGTGGTTTGTGGGAAGCAAATTCCCTCAGCTTTTGCTTGTCTGGGAATTGTTTAATCCCACCATCATATTTAAATGATAGTCGTGCTGGATACAGTATCCTTGGTTCAAGGCGCTTCTGTTTCATTGCATTAAGTATATCATGCCATTCTCTTCTGGCCTGTAGGGTTTCTGTTGAGAAGTCTGATGTTAGCCTGATTGGTTTTCCTTCATAGGTGACCTTTTTCTCTCTAGCTGCCTTTAAAACTCTTTCCTTGTCCTTGATCCTTGCCATTTTAATTACTATGTGTCTTGGTGTTGTCCTCCTTTGATCCTTTCTGTTGGGGGTTCTGTGTAATTCCATGGTCTGTTCAATTATTTCCTCCCCCAGTTTGGGGAAGTTTTCAGCAATTATTTCTTCAAAGACACTTTCTATCCCTTTTCCTCTTTCTTCTTCTTCTGGTACCCCTATAATACGAATATTATTCCTTTTGTATTGGTCACATAGTTCTCTTAGTGTTGTTTCATTCCTGGAGATCCTTTTATCTCTCTCTATGTCAGCTTCTATACGTTCCTGTTCTCTGGCTTCTATTCCTTCAATGGCCTCTTGCATCTTATCCATTCTGCTTATAAATCCTTCCAGGGATTGTTTCACTTCTGTGATATCTTTCCTGACATCTCTGATCTCCTTCCGGACTTCATCCCACTGCTCTTGCATTTTTCTCTGCATCTCATCCCATTGCTCTTGCATTTTTCTCTGCATCTCCGTCAGCATGTTCATGATTTTTATTTTGAATTCTTTTTCAGGAGGACTAGTTAGGTCTGTCTCCCTCTCAGGTGTTGTCTCTGTGATCTTTGTCTGCCTGTAGTTTTGCCTTTTCATGGTGATAGAGATAGTTTGCAGAGCTGGTACAAGTGACCGCTGGAAGAGCTTCCCTTCTTGTTGGTTTGTGGCCTTTTCCTGGGAGAATAGCGACCTCTAGTGGCTTGTGCTGGGCAGCTGTGCGCAGACAGGGCTTCTGCTTCCTGCCCAGTTGCTTTGGGGTTTATCTCTGCTGTTGCTGTGGGCTTGGCCTGGCTGGGGCTGTTCCTCCAAAATGGTGGAGCCCCGTTGGAGGGGGAGCGGCCGGGAGGCTATTTATCTCCGTAAGGGGCCTCTGTGCTCCCTGCTGCCCAGGGGGTTAGAGTGCCCAGAGATCCCCAGATTCCCTGCTTCTGGTCTAAGTGACCTGTCCTGCCCCTTTAAGACTTCCTAAAAGCACTCTCCAAACCAAAACAACAACAGAACAATGAGAGAGGGAACAGAAAGAAAAAAAAAGGAAAAAACACGCGATTTTTTTTTTTTTTTTGTCCTCAGGTGCCTGTCCCAGGCACCCACTCACTGGTCCTGCTGCCCTGTCTCCCTAGCACCAGGGTCCCTGTCCTTTCAAGGCTTCCAAAAAGCACCCACCCACCGGTCCCGCAGGGAAGGAACGCTCGATATTCTTTGTCCTCAGGCGCTGGTCCCAGGCACCTGCTCACCAGTCCTGCCACCCTGCCTCCCTAGCACCGGGGTCCCTGTCCCTTTAAGGCTTCCAAAAAGCACTCACCAAAAAGAGAGAAAAAAAAGGGGAAAAACGCGCGATTTCCTCCGTCCTCAGGTGCCGGTCTCAGGCACCCACCCACCGGTCCCACAGGGAAAAACGCAGGATATTCTTTGTCCTCAGGTGCCGGTCCCAGGCACCCACTCACCAGTCCCGCCACCCTGCCTCCCTAGCACCGGGGTCCCTGTCCCTTTAAGGCTTCCAAAAAGCGCTCGCCAAAAAGAGAAAAAAAAGGGGAAAAACGCGCGATTTCCTCCTTCCTCAGGTGCCAGTCTCAGGTACCCGCCCGCCGGTCCCGCAGGGAGAAACGCGGGATATTCTTTGTCCTCAGGTGCTGGTCCCAGGCACCTGCTCACCGGTCCCGCCACCCTGCCTCCCTAGCAACGGGGGCCCGTCCCTTTAAGGCTTCCAAAAAGCACTCACCAAAAAAAAAACCGCTCCGGTTTCTTTCCACCCGCCGGGAGCCAAGGGGAGGGGCGCTCGGGTCCCGCCAGGCCGGGGCTTGTATCTTACGCCCTTCGCAAGGCGCTGGGTTCTTGCAGGTGTGGATGTGGTCTGGATATTGTCCTGTGTCCTGTGGTCTCTATTTTAGGAAGATTTTTCTTTGTTATATTTTCATAGCTCTATGTGTTTTTGGGAGGAGATTTCCACTGCTTTACTCACGCCGCCATCCTGGCTCCGCCGATTGGGGTGTTTTTGAATGAGTACCTCTCCCATTTTGTTCTGAGTTGGGTTTTTTCCCCAATGGTCTATTCTGTTTCCAGTCTGCCTCTTTAAATTGGGTCATTGATTCCTAAGGAAGGCTATGGACTCCTTCTCAAAATGTTTTTAAATGCATAAAATAAAAATAAAAATAGGATTTCAAAGAAACCAATTACACTGAAATATAGTTCTATTCATGGACCTCCAACAGAGCACCTGCCAGGATAATAAAGCAAAAAGGGGAAATGCAAGACCTGTTCTACTCCCAGCTTCCACAAGCGGTAACTGGCTGGGGTATAGTGATTCAACTGAAGACAAAGTATTTGCCTTGTCAGGCAGAGGAATAAACTAACTCAAGAAAACTTGATTTAAAAGCAAAGGGGCTGATTGTCTATTTCCTAATAAAGCACTGTAATAAAAAATACTCAGTGCTGTACTTCAACAGAGTGTTTCATTTATCAAATGTTTCCAGAACATCCAATCCATTTCTTAATTTCTGTTTACTCTTTCATCATCTCCCCCATCCGCCTCTGCTGTATTCCAATCTTTGATGTAAGTCTTAGATGTTGACAAAGGATTTGGCTTATCCTGCCTCACTGCACAGGATTCCATCACCTCCCTATTAATGAAGTAAATAGCACTAGAAGGGGATCTAATGTAAGTATTTTCTGTGTGAACAGTAACTGTGACACTGGGAGCCTCGTAGATTGCCTGATTGCACGTCTAATCATTCGTGGTGGTAATTCATCCACTGGGCTTGACTGGGGGCTGTGGGGGTGCAGGAAGGACAATGCTTTTTGACACGCCAAATCTGACCCCATGACAGCTCAGCATCTGTACCAAAAATATTTGACAGATATCATATGTGCCCATGTGATGAAACATGGTCCTTGCAACATACCTTCATTTGGGAAATTCCCCAAACACACTGTTAATAAAAGCCAAGGATTTAAATATCCCAACCTAGGAGACAGAAACACCTTGCTATCTATTTTCTCTTCTCAGTAATTGCCTTTTTTCCCAAAGAACTCTATCAGTTATGTCTACCAAATAGTATCGTTTCAGATAAAAATTATTGTATTTCTTGCATTATGATGTCCTTTCAGATCATTGATATCAGTTCATGTAAACACTAAAATACATTATCTCACCTTTCTAAATGAAGACTCAATAATATTCTCTCTCTCTCTCTCTTCCACACACAAACACGCATGCATGCACCTTTATCCCCCCACGCCCTTTATATCTAGGGAAAGGAATAAAAAATTAAAAATATTAGATATTGCCTTTTGACTTGACTGCTAACACAATAAAGCCGCATTGTAAACTGAATCATCGGAGTCTGCCGTTCTTAGTACTCTCTTTGCTGGTGTTACTTCATGGATCTTAGAACCCTTAGGGATATTGGAATATGAATAAAGATTTTTTTTTAAATCAGCAGGGTTTTTTTCTTGGTTCTGTTTCTAAAAATAATGCAGTTTGCAAAAACAGAAGGTTTGGTTTATAACACAAACAAAATTGTTACATTCTGAATGGATTGTAAGTACCTGATTCTTTGCCTTTTTACTCATCCCTGCAAAAAAAATAAATAAATAAAATCTGCAAATCCATTTGCTAACCAGCTGTACCTCTGTGAGAAATAGATAACAACCTGTGCAAGCCAGGGTTTGCTGTGAATCGGCGCTGATAGGCCTGAATCTCATAGCTTTTTTTAAATGCTAATGACAAGAAACATTTCCGAAGCCAAAACGCTCTTGTAGATCTGTCTTCCTCTATTATGACTGATATTTGCTTGTAAGTACATAGAACACTTGTTCCCTGTCCCTTATCTTCCATGCTGCAGCATGCTGACCTACATACCGTTCAGCACAATATGATGCACAAACATCTTCTATATAATTTTTCATTTTCGACTTAAAAACAGTAGAGGCAAAATAGGATTGCTGCAAACCTAACAAAGAGATGGCATTATTTCCAAATAAAAATGTGCATTTTTCCAAAGAATTTATTTGTCTAGTAGCATGAAGTTCAGACATAGCAATGTTGGGGAAAGGGTGTTGAATTGCGATTAGGATGGAAGGACTTAGGGAGAGAAACAAAACCCATATTTTCTGCTACCCTAGAATAATTAAGCTAACTTATTTCTCACCACAATTAAAAGTTCAGCTTTTCTGAACCGTGTTTTTGCAGTGTCACAAAACGCAGCAGATAATAATAATGCTGAAATACATACAATAAGAACAAAGGACGAAGGGTAGAAAGTGACTCATGTAGCTATGGGAAAGGAAGAAATGATTTATTCTCGCACCTGCCATTGTCAGAACACTCCAAACCAAGTTATTTATCTTTCCAATTTCTTGCTGCAATGGCCACCTCTTCGTGGGCCATCCCCACGGTTGAAATGATCCTTGGGTCTCCCACAAAATGGTTAATAGTTTCAGTTGAAACCTTAAGCTTGTGGTTATCTGATGACTCACCTTCTTAATGCTCTCTAAGACCATTGTAATTGCAAATGCAGTTGAGCAGAGTAGAAGGAGGACTGTATTTCCAGGACAACAACACAAAGGAAGCAGAGGCACCGGGCAAGGTCGAAGGGCAAATAAGGTGAAAATCCCTCATTAACTTGGAACACAGGGGAAGTTTCCACTCACACCTCCTTCCCTTCCCCAAGAGAAAAGGTGGCTTACCAGGGCACCTAGGTTTAATTTTTAATGATAACTTGTCTTTGTTTTCCAAGTTCGATGTGTCTGAACCAATTGGAAAATTTCCAAGTTAGATGAAAATGGCTTGTGTTGTGGCCCAGATGACCTCTTTCCTTGCACAAAATTATTTAATTTGTTTTTCTTCCTACTTATTTTGAGGGAACCTGAGTAAAAGAGCTGCAATAAATACTTTGGCCATCCACAAATACTTTGTTGGATGTTGACAACAGGTTTTCAGAATGAATCACTTTTATGAATCATTGTTTTATGATCCTCTGAAAGTAAAGCAACCTCTTTTGCAAAGAGTTAGCAGTTGTTTGAATTTGACCAGCCAAAAGCCTTTTTCCCAAAAACTCAAACCAAAAATAAAATAAATTTTGTTTTTGCAATTTTGTACTTATTCCGCTTAATTGTTTGCACCAGCCAAATTTATGCATCAGCTGCCAGACCCCTGCTTATTTGTGAACAGTGTTAATCCAGCATTTCACAATTTCTATGTGATATGGTGAGCAGAGCACTCTGCTGCAAGTCTGGAGACCCAGGGTTTCATCCTGGCTCTGCCACAAACTAGCTGTGTGACTTTGAGCAAGTCATTTGACCTCTCTGAACCTATTTATTGGGTTTTTGGATAGTTAAATGATAAGGGCTCTTCTGGCTGTAAAATTCTACAATCGGCTCCCCATATATCCTATTCATTTGGGACTACTTATCTAACCACTGTTGGCTCAAATTAACTGCTAAATACCGTAGAACAATTTTCTAAGTGCTTATTTCAGATGATACTGAAAGCTCTTGGAAACCTTGTCACTCGGCATTACCACAGATATGCTTAAGTGATAACCAGTTTCCACTTCACTATACGTTGCTAATGGCAATGTTATACTCCCACACAACCTCCATAGGTCTATGCTAATGCAATTGCCAGAAAGTATGTTATTAAATTTTCTGGAATTTCAACACAGCAAAACAACATATACTGCTTGATAAATTACTCTGAATAGATTTAGTAATTTGTGTAAGAGTGGCTCTCATTTATGTAAGAAGCCTAAATCCATTTAAAGTTAATTTCTAATTTTCTTATATTTATGTCATTCAGAAATGTACTGCTGGTCCAGGAGCAATCCTTCCAAAACCCAAGTGAACTATTAATTTTGCTTGGGTTAAAGTATAAAATGCTAGCAGTGTACAGTATCTACTATTTGCCACTCTTCACGCTCCTTCCAAATACAGCCTGTGAATTTTTTTTCTCGTATGACTGAGATTTCTGCATCTGTTTTTAATCTTACATATAAACTAAAAGATAGATGGACTTATTAAGACATAGTTTCTAGCAAATATCAAATTCACAGGAAACTTTTTATGGATAAGGCAATCACAATTTATTCTGATTTGGATGAAAATAGAGTAAAAAATTCTGGGTCCCTCCCCTTGAGCTTCTATTTATAAAATACACCCAAATGAAGATTCGACCTCCTCATAGTCATTATTTTAAAACCATCAGTGCATTGCTGAGTTCTCCCTAATACTTTGTTAGGCACTGCAGGTAGAGCCATTTATACATTATAAGTGCTGCTTATGATAAGATGAGAAGATGACAGTAAGATGGATGTCCGCCACATAGAGCACACAGATGATGAAACAGAAGCATAGCAGAGAAGACCTACAAGGAACTACAAGAAAAGTGTTGCATTTTAAATGCTCTGCTCTGGTAACTTCTTATGCTTTAGGCTTCAGCAGACAGATAATTACATGCACACGCAAATGTACTTAAGCACAGCAATACAGGTCAGCAACTTCAAAATGATTCACACACACTGCTTGGGGAAGATTTTTAAAGAATTTTGAACGTCTATAAAGAAGTTAAAAAGGAAACAAGATGACCGTGTTTTACTTTGTTTTAGCCACATTCATTTCTTAATTCATTAATATAACATTTATTGAGCTCTAGCTAGATACCAAACAGCATGTTTTTTGCTAAATTCAAGGTAATTCATATATTGAGGGAAATAAAATGATCAAGAAAGAACTCATTCTGATCCCTAAAGCACTTTCACTGCAAAATTTGCAAGCCAAGTAAAACAGATATGATACTGTTAATAAAATACTTTAAATCTGATTTTTTAAATCAAAGAAAAAATTAAAGAGATACTATCTTAACTGTCTTTTTATGTTATCACTAGAAATATTTCAAAATTTTATTCCAAGCATTCTTCTGTAGTAAACAAAATGTATAATCCATTGCATTTAACTTTGAAAATGCAACACATCTGGTAATTCTAGATGATCTGAAAATTGGAAATCTGAATCATTGTCAGATCTAATCCTCAACTAGGCATCTGCTTCCAAGCAGAACTGGCCATTTGAGTTCATGGAAAGGTAGCTAGGGAAGGTTGTCTTGCAAGCAAGTTATAGCACAATAAATGCTGAGGATATGACCATTGTAGCTGCATTTCCAGGTTGTTTCAGTTTGTGTCCGTGGATCTGAAGACACAGCACATTAGGTGACATCAGAAACCCTTCCTCGCCCACCCACAGGTATACTGAGAGACCTTCATCCTAGGGTTGTCTGTTATAACTAGAGCAACCATACATCCCATTTGCTCAGGACTTCCCAGTTTACTCCTGTTATCCCACCATAATTATTAATAGCTTCCAGTCACACTTTCAAAAAGGCTCTGGTTAGGGATGATCGTAATACAGTCTGTGATACATAACCCAACCCCTACTATATTACAACTGTTCTAGTCCAGATACAGCACCAGAAATGTGGCAGAAGGAAAAGTTCAAACCCCTGCTGGAATTTATGCCCTCTCCCCCACACACAGAACACAATTTTTTTTTAAAAAAGAAACTGGCTGAACAACCTACCCTGATTCCTGGATGTGACCTGCAGGTGTATGTCCTGTTTAACTACAACATTCCTTCATCTGCACCCACTGACTTCACAAAAATTCTCAGGATGCAGCTAAGCTCCCCTGGATTCCACACAAAGCCTGACTCTGTCACAAACTAAAGAATAGAAAATTTATCTTATTTACCTTCTTGTCTCCCAACATTTTAGACTCAGTCTTATTAAGAACCACTCCATAAATGTTTGTTGAAGTGCCTGGAACACACAGTCAAAACACCTGGATGGTCAGCCTGATTCCTTACTTTCTTTGCAGCTATTTATCATTATGTAGATCCAAAGACGTCCAGACAGCAGACAAATGCCAGGCCTGTGCATGTTCGTGTGGAGAAGGGCCAAGGCGACACGGACAGGAGTAACATCCACACTGCTTTTCCACCCCCAGCAACTTGTCAGTCTATCTTCATGTTCTTTCCTAAGACAACTAATTGGCCACATTCTATGACCCAGATATTCTAGAGGTGAGAGCCAGGTCTCCCCCAACAAACCCATCAACAAGAAGTCTCTACCTGGACAAATAAAGTCAGGGTTCAAGACAGAATCTTGCTAAAGAAATGTCAGTGCTTGATGCTCACCTGTACAGCATCTAAGGAAGACACCATCCATGGAGACACCAGCTACAGTGATGAGAGAATAATGAAGAGATAGTAGAAGAGTTTAAAATAATTTTTTGTTCATTCCAACTTAAAAAAAAAAAGTTGAAGTTTGTCCACAAGTTATTATCAGAAACCGCAGCATTTGAATAAACCCTCCTAAATTGCGCTGAAGCATTTTGCTCTGCATTTTAATATCCCCAAATTTTGTGATTTTTCAAATCACAACTTTAGCACAGAGTGATTTTTTTTCCAAATCACCCAAGCAAACTAAATAAATGCATTGACTGTGCCTAGTGGAATGGCTTTTATGAATCCACCACATGGGATGGAGTCAAAACTGTCCTATAATTTGGCATCATCTGGTAAGGAAAAGGTTTTCTATAGCACCCACCCATCTTTGAAAAACAGCAAAAAAGCAAAGTGGATTCTAAGCTGGAAAGAAGGGATGTAAAGAGTTGGGCCCTGGACACTGGACTTCACATTCACACATGCTCTTTTAGGGGGTGCGAGTCTGGGAGCTTTCTCCTTTCATCAGCCAACATAAAGTTGTTTCAGCAAGAAGTGGGGAACAAAGGAAGACTTTCATTCACAAAATCAAGTCTTATGGCACAGTGTCCATTAGGAACTTGGATTTATGCTGCACCTGGTCTCATTTTTAACTATGCGTGGAAGTGAACTGCCAGTGTCAACTCCCAGCAAGGAAAGAGTGTGTTTCTGCACCCAACACTTAAACCTTTCTCCCAGATGCATGGGCCCAGGCCCCCCTCAGCACACAGGTTCTGATGAGGACTCTGGGGGAAAGGAGGCATGCTTGCATCCTTTGTGGGGGCTGTTCTGCCCCGCAGCTTCTGCATTGGGAGGATTGTCACCAGGAGTTCTGGTCTGAGTCCTCTATAGTTTGTGCCAGCCAGTTCACAGTTGCAGTTGACAAATCTCAGTGCTTCCCTGTCTCCAGGCAAAGTGGTCTTTGAAATAGCCTTGCAAACAGCAGATGGATGAAACTGAATTGAGAAATCTTTCCATTTATTGCCTAGCTCCTCCCAGTCAAGGCAAGATTTTGGAGTTCTTAATTCTGAAGTCTCCAACTTCATTAAAAGTATTACCCTTTCTATTTTTTTCTTTTTGTAAAAGAAAATATGACACTGGTATATAGTTACGTCTTGCTCTGCTTAAGAGAGCAGGTCCAATTTTCAAGTTAATCTGGTTCTGGCAAAATGGAGACCACACAGCACTGGGATTGGTGTGTCTATGAAGATGCCACTTTCCTTTATCAAACTTCCTCATCAATACAAAAAGTCTGGGGTACGATAATCTCAAAATTCCATTCTAACTTTAACGTGAGTCTGTTGTTCTCTAAGAGGAGCCTAGCTTTACTATCATGCACATTTTGGTGGAATGTGAAAAATTTATTTCTGACACATTCAAAGGCTGGTTATTAAAGCAAAGAAAGTTTTGAGGTACAAAACCTGCAGATCTGACCACCAACTCCCAGTAAAATTGAAAATCCAATATTACATTCAAAGTGTCAAATGGACACAGATAGAAAGCTAACCACATACTCAGACAAATCCTGACAAAGATGTCCAGTGACAAGTTATATGCCTTATCTGCTCTTAAAGAAAAGGAGATGCTGCATTTAAGCCAATGATAGCCTTCTAGGGCTCCAAATGGAGGTGGGGATTAAGGTCTAGCTAATTTTCAATTACAAGAAACATAATCTTTTGGAACATATGTAATCTAAAGTAAGAATCATTTCTGGCAAAACATACCATTACCACAAGTCCAGAATTTAGCCATAACACTTGAGAACACCACTTATTAAAACTACAGCACTGTTTTGTGATTTTCCAACTTTAAATTCCAGTTTAACATCCCAAGCCAAAAAGCCTGCAATTTAGAAAATTAGGATTATAAATTTGCACCTCTTCCCTAAAATTCTCATCTCTCTCTTCCTGCTCATCCCCCATCCCACCGTGGAATGGCTGCACAGGCTTCTGATTTGATGCAGCCCGACCAGATCAGCCAGCAGGAAAGAGAACGGTCTCCCATTACAAACCTATTTTTCTACCCTCAAAGGGGAAGCTTGCCAGGGAGCCGCCCATGTCCACTTAGAGGCCATGCCTTCCTTCAGTCCCTCAGCTGCAAGTAGCCATTCCCTTCAAACGGAGCTCAGGCGTTGCCTGGGTAGGTGGGCCACAGTCTGAGCAAGCCAAAGCTGTTCTTTGTCACCAGAGCTGGGCTGGACTCTGAGTGTGCATGTGCCACACACTTTGTTGAAGCTGGGAGGGGGTGGGACAGAAAGGAAGCACACAGATGTAGAGTTAGCATTTATGTCCTGTAGGGATACCCTTGAAACTTGTTAAAAAATGTCAGTCAAGACATCTGGTCAGCTGTCCTAATCCATATTGGGGTTTTCAGGCTACTGTTATGCCCCAATATGCTTTGAACATTGCCAATATGCTTCCTCCACAGAAGCAGCAGTGTGTCCCCTCTGGTTTCTCAGCCCATCCCCAGCCCTGGTGTTTATAGTGTCACGTACGAACCAAAATGAAAAAGCACAGACTGTAGCTCATGTATCTGGCTAATGAAACGGGCCGGACAAACCTCGTGCCGTCAGTGATGGGGGCCTATTGGCTTTGGCCAGGGCCATCTTGCAGACTGCAAAAGAATCAGCTGTCGCCAGTGCCATGCAGCAGATGGACAGTTTGCAGCCTATTTCCGCTCAGGCGCCAGACCCTTTAGAAGCGTTGGCAGCCCGAGCACCATCAGGCAGCCGCCTTTGATGTCCTGCAGATGGTCGGGCAGCCCTCTTGCTTCTGCCTCCTGAGAGGCCCTGGTCTTACTTTCAGGCAGCATTCACTCTGGCCTGGGCCCGGGCACAGCCAGAGAGACAGGTCATGGGCCTGCGAGGCCCCTGACAGGAGCCCGGACCTTCCACCAGCATCCACTTCTACATGGAGAGTAGCTAGAAAAATGTCCATTCCTTTAGAAAAGGATAATGCGCACACACCTCCCAATCTGATTCCTCCGACTTCAGAGGTCCCGAGGTACAGGTGTCGCCCCACCTCTCCCTGGTCTTTAGTCTGACCCCCAGGCAGTAGCCTTTCCTCTTCCCTGGTAACTGAGAAACTTCTTTGACTTTATCAAAACCTTCCACCCATATCCACTTCAGTGCACAGGGCCTGGGCACCTCGATTTTCCTTTAAAACAAAACAAAAATCAGAAAGAAAGAAAGAGAAGGCAAAGAAGGGAGAAAGAGAGGAAAAAAGAAAGGATAGACTGCTTCCTCCTTCTTCCGGGCTTCCTGAGAGAAACAGTACCTATTTTCTCCTTCCCAGGTCACACGCATAGCCCCAGACGATCCAGACTCTTCCCCCGGCATTGTCACCCAAAGTGGCAGCAATTGGGTAATTTCAGAATAATCAGGGTTGCAAATCGGGAGGTTTTAAATTTGGTGTCCATTTTAAGATCCCTCGGAGCTCTGCTTCATCTGGGTCTGACTTGCCTTGGGCCCCAGTGCAGAACAAAGTGCCATCTTAGTGGCAGTCAGACTAATCTTGTGCCATGAAAAGCCCAGAGTAATCTGTCAGAAAGCTGGGGCTGGAGGTCTTCCAAAAGGAGCCCTTGCACGTTTGGTAGGAGCTGTTAGGAATTCTGACTGGCACTATTAGTCAGAAGTCATGTCAGTGCACCACAGAAGCAAGTGTGGGTCTTCTCCACCCAAAAGATCATCCTAGAAATTTCCATTTCCCTCCACACCCCCTCAGTAGAGTAGGGCGGGCAGGAAGAAGTTTAGAGCAAGTGGCTGACAAAAATTAAAAGCAAACTCAGTGAAAATAAATTCAATAATGTGTGATTTCCAGCCACTCAAAAGTAATAGAAATATTTGGTAAAAATATATAGATATAAATTGCCCATTAATGCAAACTGGGTAAAGCCAGTAAATGGAAAAAAATAAAAAGTTAATTAGAGCTTTTTGAAGTTTTGTTATATATACATCATTTGCAGGTGCTACAAAAGTGAAAAATAACCATTATAATTACTAGTATTCAAAGATTCATATTTTTCCCGTGTAATTTATTTAGGATTATCAGTTTCCTTGTAGTTATACAAAAGGCCTGTCAAGGTGTTTCCCACGTGTTTGGCTCGTGTATGTTCCAAAAACAAGCCAAAATGCTGTTGTATTTCACCCAGTACAGGGAATTGACTCTGAGGGACAAAAAAAAAAAGGCCAAGTTTTACCTGGATCTCTATCTTGGTTAAATTATCTTACATGTGTTTTAATTTTTTTTCTTGTTCTTTCTGTCTTTATCCTTCTCTCCCTCTCTTTGTTAAAATACATCTGTGTTTGTTGACTGCCCCAGATTATATCTAAGTGAGGAGTGGGTGTACTAGCACCTGGGAAAGTATACGTAGCTTAACAATACACATCATTACATTATTTACAGCTCATTTTATGTTATTCAATAGTAAACTGCAAATTAACCCTTCAGGAACCAGTTGGAGAAAATGCTCGGTGAGGCAGGAGCTATCCCATGAAGCTTCTTTCCCAGGCAGAATGGTTACGAGCACATCTGTAACCGTATTCATAAACAGGGAAGTGTGCTCATTACAGGAGGGGTGCCCACCAGAGCCAGCTAATGCCTCTCTCAGGAAATCTGTTTCATAATGATATTCCTTACTACACCACATTTGTACTTATGCTGATAACACAGGTTCTAAAAGGGACTTAGGCCTGAGTCAATTAATGCACTGGCTCTTTCACCTCCTTTATTAGTACATTGGGCACCAGAGGGACCCGATGTTCTGCAGCTGGCAAAGGAAAGACCCAAGCGATCCCATTTCATGCCATCTCAGCCCTGTCCTCGGTCCACAGGAACACGCATCATGATCTGACCTCATTAGGCGTGATTCAACTGCAGTCCGCTGAGGGCACAAAGGGGAAGGTGGGTGAGATGGGGCGCCAGGAGAGCACCTTTCCTACACATGGTAAAAGAAATCTCCAAAACCGAAAGGTCCACGGCCCCTTTTACCTGATTGTCCTGATCAACCATCTCTTGTAGATCATGAAGTTCTGCTGATGTTTTGTTCACATTTGGGGGAACTAAAGCCCAGACAGGCAGAAACAACTGGTCTGAAGTCACCCAGCTTGTTAGGAGCAGAGCCAACACAACTGAAATCAGAGTTCCTGATTCCTAGAAGGGGGCTCCCATCCTGTCCTCTGATGCTTTTCAAATACAAAAGGCAGTCATCACTAATGAGTGATCATTGAAGACTGGACCAATGGAAGGGAAAGGAAGAGGAGTGTAAATATAAAAAAATTTAAAAGAGAGATGCAGAGACAGAGAGCAAGAGTTTTAAACTGGATTACAAGTTTCAAAATAAGTTCTCTTTGCTAATAAGAAGCTTGGTTTCTCTTTTCCCCCTCTAATTAGCATTAATGGGAAAATAAATGAATGTGTTGGACCAAACTGAATGCATTCTTAATAACATGGAGTTTTCTAAAGAGACACAACATCATCGGAGGTGAGAAAGAAACCTACACTACTTTGTTACCCAAACCCTCCTGCTAACCTTTGAAGAAACCAACAGTGTCTTATTCCTGAATTAATTAGTCTCAAGACTATCAGCAATTTAGCTATATTTTGTTGGTAATTAGCTTGATAAATTAAGATCTGCTATTGAAAACATGGCATCTTATTGTTTCTGAGGTATTATGGTATTTTTCTAAAAACAGCAGCTTTATTTTAAAACGTTCATTTCCACTGCAAAAGGACAAACCACAAAACCCAAAGTTGGCAAAGGCTGGCTCCAGATAACAGCTCTACTGGGCAGAACATCAAAGATCAGCCCTTCATAATGCAAACTTCAAACCTGTGGTTTAAAATAACATTCAAATCCTAGGACTGTGGGCAGTGGCTTCTAGATAGTGAGAAACTATCAGTTCAATTCCTTCATGTTCTCCTTTCTTTTCTATCACCAGAGAACAAATAGGCTGGTTGGGAAATATTATGAAAAATGGTGAAACATTGGAGAGATGTTTCGGTGTTTATCCAAACGGCTCCCTGCGAACTAAGAGTGCAGAAATGGCCAATTGGAAGCTGAGCTCTTTTTCATCAAAACCGTCCACAAACAAGATGATTTCTTGGGGCTAATTTCCATTCAGGGGATAATGAAAGTTATTTTAACTGACCAGAGCCATTTCAGAAGAGTAAGAGCATTATCCACGTGTCCACAGGACCAGAACTGCTTGCACCCAAAGATGCAAAACACTCCAGGAGGACCGGGGATACAGTTCCCTCCCTTTCACAATGAATGGAAATGAGAAAAGGTATCTTCCTCCATAACATGCTAAAAATATAGCAATTACACGATACAGATGTGATGTTATAAACTGCTACTGCAGAGCATTCTGTTTCAGCCATGATTTCCATTGCAGAGAACCGTACTAATAGAAACATCCCGATTAATCTGAATTTGAGATATTTCATACAATGTATATTACCTTTCTGCTGCTTGCAACCTTCTGCCAGGTTTTTTTTTTCTTTTTTCTTTTTAGGAGGTGCTTTGAGGGGACCATACCATGAGAACAATACACAGCTGCTGCTGTATAGAGATATCTAATTGTCAATATTGTGGAAATTCTACAGCTTATTACGTGCATTCAGTCTAATTCTGGGCAAATTGCCAGTCACTTCGGGGACAATCAATGAGCCACATCACACGTGGCACAACATCACAGCTTTAAGATACCCGGCTGTTTTGCCTCTGGCCAGAGAATGTTTGTACCAGTGCTACCCAGTGAAGGGGGGTAACTACAAATAAAATAAAATTTGTATTTTTTCAAGTGGGCTGCATTTCAAGCCCAGATGTTAGTAATGAAAGATTCAATTTAAGGATTTAAATTACAAATAAATAAAGTATGAAACAGATGTGATTTTTAAGGAAGTTCAAATTATCCAGGAAGAAAAATATCTCTGTGCATGACAAAGTAATAGGGATTGTCTTGAAGAGTCTGTTGAAAACAATCTGCTAAGCGCAATTCACCCTTAGGACAGGATTGGTTTGGAATGGGAAGGACTGGTGGAGCTTGTCATTAAACAAAAATTGTGTTTAATAAAACTTTATAACCGTGATTAATCCTATGAGGCCCTAAAGGAGTTTGCAGTTTCTGATAAACACATTTTCCTTGTTTGCAATGGTAACGATATTTTGAAGTGAATGGAATAAGAACAAAAAACTCCATGGGTTAAAAAAGGAGGCTTGGCAGGTACCACCTATGCAGAAACTGCATAGACATGTAAGAAATGGGGGCTCCCCATTAGGAGATGGCCTTGATGTAGGTGGGGCACATGTGCATGGGCATGGATGCAAATAGTACCAAGAACTCAAAGTACTGAGCAGCTAATGGAGCACATCTTTATTTATACAGACAGTACAGACAGGTCAATACGGCTTTTTTTTTATTCTAAGATAATCTAAGGTTTGCCTATCAAAAGGATGACAGTGATGTAAGCTACTGTCTCATATTTGTAAAGTAGTCCTTGAAAACAAAATCAGAAGGAACCACCCAGAATTGTGCTGCCCAGTACAGTAGCAACTGTACTGGTCCTATGTGGCTCTTAAATTTAAATTTAAATTTAATTTAATTTAGTTTTTCAGTTTTCCACCCTACTAGCCACATTTCAAGTGCTTAATAGCCACATGTGGCTAGTGACCATCAGTGACCACCAATCAGAATGGATAGTTCTGCAGAATGGCCTTCGCCGCAGAAAGTTCTGCTAGACAGCATAGTTCTGGAGCGATGAAGGAAGACTATATAGAGCTTGAGATGCAGTTCTCTCCATCCTAGCCATTCTGGTGCCATTCGGTTCTCCCTTGTCTTACCTCCCTGAATCTCAGGCACATGTGAGTATGCAGACACACCCTTACGTACACTGACACTCAGACAAGGCTGACAGAAGTAACCACCACGTAAGCTCCATGAGGCCCCAGGAAAAAGCCAAACCACAACTCAGCTCTGCTGACCTGACTTCACCTGCCAGTCAGTTATCTCCAACAGGTGATGGAGGACAGACACCTCCAAAAGCCCATTCTCGCTGTGCAGGCATCACGTGAGTGTCACAACACCAACACCCCAACCTTGGCTAATCAAAAGGCTACAAAGCTAAATAATTTTATGGCAACTTGGACATGAGCAAACGCAAACAGCAAAGCAGTAGGCCCTTAATTGGAGAACTGACTCAGGAAAAAAGTGTTAATTCCTTAGCAGATAAGCTCTAACAATTGAGTCCTGTCTGCGGTGGAAGCCTTACCTCCCAGGCATCTCCCCTCACACCGGCTGAGCATCCTTGGAGTGCCAGCTCGCACACAGACCCACCCTGGAAGCGCAGCACAGCTTCTTTGTGCACAGGGCATGATCCCTCTGCCGCGTGACCTTTTCCTGACTCCTTGGAACCGCCAGCAGCCGTTCCACTTGGATTCTGGCTGTGATGAGAGCACCAGTGCCTCCCCAGCATCAGATGGAAAATGCAATTTTATGAAAACTCTGAAGTCAAAATCTTTCAAAAGTCAAAACCCTTCAATATGTAGCACATATTGAAAGACTTTCAGAGGGTCTTCATAGGCTAGGAGCACTTCCAAATTTGTACATTTTTCTCTACAATAAAATCGATGCATTTCTGACATCTCTCACATGGCCTTCCCCTCATTCTCTGTCTTTATTTCATCTCATAAAGTCACACATATTTTCTCTCTACTAACCGATGGTAATATAAGTATTAACACAGTCCTAGCTACTGGAGTGAGATGGGACTATAGAGATGGCCTGATCCAGAGATCCTCGCTCCGGTCCACAGGCTGGTAGGGGGCCCATGACCGGCTGCAGGGACATGTGAGTCTTTCACCTGATACAATATTGTGTATGGGCATTTTTCTGGGAAAAGTGTTCACAGCTTTTATCAAAGACCAAAGAAATGGTCTGATCCAGCACATTTCAAATAAGAAAACTAAGACTCAGAAAAATGACGTAACCTTCTCAAAGTCAAACCAACTAGTTTGACTCAAGCCAGACTGGAAACCCAGCTCCAGGGCCATCAGAACTGCTTTTTCTACAATAACTGGCCACAGAGGGCATATTTCTCTTTGCCTGCGAGTAACTCATAAACTTAATACAAGATCCTTGAATCTTGCTGTGAGTCAAGAAAGTCAAAAAAGTCACAATTGAGGATTTTGAAGGAAGGTTCAGTGGAAGGTGTGTTGCTTTCTGTGTCATACAGCACAGTCTCTCAAACAGCTACCTACACTGAGGGAAATTTGGGAAATTCGGTGTGGCTTAGCAAAACTTAGTTTTTTACCTTTCCCCAAATTTTAGAATTATTTGAGAAAGAAGACCCCATGACTGATTATTCCTAGAGGTGTAATATTTGTTTATTTTTCAAATAAGCTCATTCATGGGGTTGTGTCATATGCCTTGGATCTGGGGTCGAGATAAGTATAGAGTTAAGAAATGCACGTGTGTTAACATTACTTGCTCACCAGCAATACTTAAGTGCTTGAAGAGAAAAAAATATTTGTTTTTGAATGGAAGCTTTTAAGACACTTAATATAGGTTTATTTTTTTTCTTCTACAGCTTAGTGATTAAGAGCCCAGACTCAAAGCAGATGAACTTGCACTTATCCAGGACCCCTCAGCTCACCATCACAGAAGCCCTGTGACCCTGGACATATCGCTTGACCTCTCCAAGCCTCAGCTTTCTCGTCTGCACAGTGGAAATGCTAGGAGCTACCTCATAGAATTGTTATGAGGATTATTATATAACAGAAAAACTCAGACTTTGCACCATGTGTGGCACAGAGAAACTGCTCAGTAAAGTTAGCTCTAGATCCAACAAATTTCAGATGCCAAAGGTCAGATATTTTAAGGTGTATAAGCTCAACAAACTCATTGCAGTAGGTGGAATCATGGACCCCAAAATGATGGGTCCACATTCCTAACCCCCAGAACGTGTGAAGGACATTATTTGTATAAAGGATCTTTGCAAATGTAATCAAATTAAAGATCTGGAGTGTAGATCATCCTGGATTATCTGAGTGGACCCTAAATACAATAGATACCCTTGGGGGAGACCTACAGAGAACAGCCACATGGCGGAAGAGCAGAGGCCACACAAAGACAAAAGCAGAGACTGGAGTGACATGGCCACAAGCCGAGGGACGCCTGGAGCCCCAGAAGCTGGAAGTGGCAAGGAAGGGTCCCCCCGGGAGCCAAAGGAGGGGCATGAGCAAGTGGACACCTTCATTTCAGACTTCTGGTCTCCGGGCTGGGCAGGAGTGTGTTTCTTTTGTTTTAAGCTACCAAGTTCGTGGTGATCTGTTCCAGCAGCTACAGGGAAGTAATGCACCCTTTATGCTTGACATGCAATTATATGTTATGATACCCACTTACATAGTCTGCTGTGATATAAAACTGGGATGATTTTTAAGCAGGTTTCACAAATAATAAAATATTTGATTCATACTTAACAAAGCTGGGAGGAAATTCATGTGGGACCCCCATGCTCGTGGCCCTTTCCCTGTCTCCCAGATCTGCCTTCCCAGGGGCTGCTCCAGAGTCTATGGGAAGTTGGGGGTCTCCTTGGGAGCTCACCCTCCTCTCCACCCTGCAAACTCCCTTACCCTGCTCTTCCTCAGTGAGAATGGCCTTGAACAAAGCACCTCACTTGGTTGCACAACAAAAAAGGGAGCAAGTACAGTTGCACAAACCCAGGAATGAACCCACCTGCCAAGTCAGAGCGGCAAGCTCAGGAAGAGGGCCAGCGAAGGTGTGCACTGGCTCAGTTCCTCCAGTGGCATTTTTCTTCTGCCTCTTTTGAGGGTTCAGAATAATCAAAGGAGAATGGTGCTCAGAAAGGAAAAAAAATCAAAGCAATTCTGCTTCACCCCATTGCAAGTAGCTTAAATAGTAATCACTTGGAGAATGTCTACATGCCCCTGGGGCATTGCCCAGTCACTATTCAGCAGCACCATGCCTTCTTGGTGAAAAATGGTCAAGTCAATTTTGTCATCAGCCTCAATGGCCAACATGATCAAATGCCTAGCCAATCTGATCGTGTCTGTTTGGCCCAGGTCCCATCATACTCCCCTGATGTAGTCTGTGTGCCCACCCCCCAGCTTCTGGGTTGTCAGCTCAAGGGTCTCCAGTGACAACAGCAACTGCCTGCAGGACCACCCTTCCCGCAACGAAGCTGCTTCACCTTACATGCCAACCTGGAGGCTCCTGGGGGTTTGCCTGCTGCTCCTCACCCCGATCTCCCACCCAGCCAGTAGCCAGCACTTGCCCCATGACAGAGTACCTTTCAGCCTGGGCCTCTGTTAGTGATGCTGAATGTTGGATGACTGCAGACTCATGTCCCTGAACCTGCACGTCTCACCCCAGAAGGCTCCTGGATATTTTAATAGATACGGAGATAGAGAAATAGAAAGAGAGAGAGAGATTCATCCTTGACTATACCAATTATTTGTCCTCTGGGAGTAGATTTCACCTTGAAAGCACACAAAAGACTAGGGAATAAAGCAATGGATTAAGCCAAGTAACCTTGTTGGGGGCCAAAAGGGGCTAAGCCAAAAAATTAGATGTTTTCTGTGGCCTGTAAACTAGCTCTAAGAAATAGTCCAAAGGAAGCATTTAGACCCCATGGACAGCAATGGCACCCCTAGCATTTAGATGTTTTTGTTGCTGAGTGTTTGTTAAAACAATGCATCTCATGACTCAGCCGCACACTGCGTACAAGTCACAACGTTAACACGCACGCCACACATACATGTATTCTGAGGAAGCATGGATTTGATGACATCTCTTTAAAAGTCTTCCTCTGTCATGAAAAACAAAAAACACACTTCTCAGGCTGTGTTGCTTCTTGGTCAATAAGATCCATGTGGTTTCAAATCAGGAAGGAACTTGCCAGTAGGTCCAAAGTAGTACAGGAGAGAGCTAAGAGTGAGTAAGGAGAAGCAGCATCCTCTGAGAGCACAGCAGATGGAGAAAAGGAAGTGCACGTTGGAGACGTGAGTGGCAGGAGAGCAGAAACGAGGGACAGAGTCAGGAGTCCTGGGTTCAAATCCTGCTGGTCTAGCCTACTAGTTCATTCAACTCGTTCAGCCTGCCTAAGCCTAGTTTCCTCACCTATAGAGCAGATGCAATACTTACTCTCGGGGCTTTGAAGGTCAACTGAGAGATGCACAGATACTTCATGAACTATTAGCACCAGAGAATATTAGATTTTATATAATAAATACAAATGAGCAGTTCTGAGGATTTGTGGCCATGCCAGCCCCATCCCAACACCAACACCGGCCTGATGAGGAGAACCCCGCCTTCGGTTGCTCCCCTCCTCTGCCCTGCCCGGCACCTTCCCAGTGCCCTCTATGGAACCCATCTTCCCCTCACAGGCCCTTTGTGCTCTTCAAGGCTGAACTGAAAGGATGGGAAGACAAGAAAGGGGAGAAAAAGAAAATGGCTAAAGACGATTCCTACATCAAAGTGCTGAGGGAAAGGGAAACGAGACAGAAAAGAAGAGGTGCATGTTGGAAAGGAATTCTTAAATGATTTGAGGAGAGAGGCTCTGGAGTAACTGCAAAGTATGAGAGAGCTGATTGAGGAGAAAGAGTGCTCGCTAATGTATGAGTGTCTTTGCCCCACACTACAGCAGTCCCTAAAAATCTGGCAGTCCCTAATGTCATCCATCCTCCATACTTCTGGGTCCTAGAGGCATGATGATCCATCTTTCGAATCACTGAGTAACTGGAAACTCAAGGAGGCAGCTCGTCCCCACTGCCTGCCCAAACCATAGCACCATGTCTGCCTGTGCTTTCCCCTGCTCGGATCAGCTGGTGGCTCAGCAGACAGAAGCAAGATGCTAGTTTCCCTCTCTCCCCCAGCTTCCGAAAAGAACAGCAGGTAAGTATTGCCCACAGGGGAAGAAAGATGAACTCGCCTCTTCTGCTAAGTGTGGTGGTTAGCATGGGCTCTGAAGCAAGACTGCCTAGCTTCATCATTACTTGTTTCATTTCTATCAGCGATGAAGCCATTCTTTCATCCTTCTCAATGGTGTACCACGAAACTGATTTAGTAGTCTACCAACTACCTTTCCAGACTCCTTGGCAGGCCCACTATTTTACAGATTGGAAGAAAAGAAGGGGGACTTAACTCTCCTGCTTTCAGCTCCAGGCTGCATCACTCCAGCAGGAGAGGACCTCAGTGGCTCCAAACCCCTGATTCTTTTGCGTTCAGGGCATCAGCCTGATCAGACCCTCTCAGCAGTCCTAGTAGCAGCCCTAGTACTACCCCCACCCCACCTCTTTATATGATACCAGCTGGCCGTGCTCTTTTGGCTGTCTGAGTACCAACTCAGCCTTCCCACCTGTGTGGCTGGCTGTGCCCCCCAACTAGAGCTCAGAGCACCAACCCGCTATGCCTGCCTCACGAGTCTGAGCCCAAGAACCTCAGAACCCCCTTCCAAGACTCAACCACCTTCCCTGCAGAAGCTCCTCCTCCCTCACCAGTAAAACCTCAGTTCCCACTTCCAGAAATTCATCATCAGCTGGGTATGATCTGGGATCATGGTTTTTTTAAACACACTATTATGCATCCAAGGTGGAGAACTATTGCAATAAGGCATTTTACAAATAATGAGAAAAGTTTTATGCAGATGCATCCACATCTTATCACACTAGCTCTCTAAGACCATCAGCACATTTGCAAAAATGTTGTTCACAGGTAAGATGGGAGCAAGGATGGCTGTGTAATTAATTCTTGAAGTTAGAAGGTGGTTATTGAAATTCCACATGCCCAGCACTAAGTTGGGTACTACTCAGGACACAAAGAGGGCAAAGACATGGTCCCTGATCATCAGATAACTTTAACTTAGTTGGAGAACTCAAGATTAATACCCAGGAAAAAATTAAAGATCTACATACAGACATAAGGAGGTAACTGGCATAAAAACACAAAATACAACAGGGATAGTTCAGTTGAATGTTAAAAGCAATCCTCTCTGTTTCATATTTCACCCAAACAGGTGAACACATTTACCTCCACCTACAGGTCTCAAATTAGACTGCAGATGCCCTAATTCAGAATCACCAGGATCATTTTTATTTCAAGATTCTCAAGTCCCATCCCACTGTTTCAGAATCTGAGGGGCCTAGCAATCCGCATTTTTAACTCTCTAAGTGAATCTGATAGAGGGGGTTTCTAACCATACATAAAAAGAAACTGGGCTAAAGATTATTCCATTCCATTCTTCTGTAGCAATCTGTGCGCTGCATCTGGGATCCAGGCATTTGGCTTCCCACCCTACTGCCCCCTCTCTTTGCATGAACTCCTGAGCAATTTGTCACAAATTATCTTCCATACCAAAATGTTCCTGCAAGATTTCCCAAGCACTGTGCAGCGATCCTGGCTGTAATCCCTGCCCACACCTAATTATTGCTGACCTTAGATTCTACTGAGCCCATCAGCTCCTGGGGCCTTTTCCAATGCCTCTTGCCTGCCTACTCCCAGCCTTGCCTGCATGCTTTTGGTCTTGTCGCTGAAGCTCACAGCAACGTTCCCTCCTGACATACTGGCCAGCATCATCTGAACTGTCCTTTCTACAAAGTGGGGCTTCCTCTGTACCTTGGGGAAGGCCCATAACCTTAGACTCAAAATTGAAAGCTTTGAGCTAACCAGCTAAAGACAGAAAACATGCTCAATTAAAGAAATTACCCAATTATGTCTCCTCCCTGTTGAGGATGAAAGTAGAAAGAGCTAACTGGCTTTGTGCAATTCTGAATAACACTATGTATGTGTGACAGTTTATGCTTCACAGAACCTCTCATGTGTCTCACCCCTGTTGACCGCTTCCACAGCTTGGTAAAAGAGATCATGCTGTTATTTTTATCCCTCTGTATGATTGAGGAAACTGAGACCCTAAGACCAGCTTTGGAGGACTTCTGACCCTCCGGAAGGCTCACAGGTCACCAGCCAACATTCATCAGGGCCCCTGCAGCCCCACAGCAGGAATAGGCAGCATGTATCGGGCATTTCACACACATCCTTCTCCTCTCCCCCAGCTCACTCCTTTCCAGCCCCCTTGCTTCCCTGCTCTTCCTCCAACATGCCAGACACCTCCTGCCTCAGCACTGACACCCTTGCTAGTCTCTCTGCCTGGGATGAGCTCCCCCACCCCAAGCTACATACATGGCTGACCCCTTCCTCATTTCCTTCTAGCCCTTAGGCAAATATTCTTTTCTCTGTGAAACCTTCCCTGACCAACCAACCTAAAATAAAACCCCAAACCCCCACCACCAATCCCTCCCCCATCCCTGCTGATTTTTTTCTCCACAGCACATCTGACACATATTTATATTCTTTTTCTGTCTATCTTGCCTGCAATAGCTATGAACTTCATAAGCACAGATTCTTATCTGTTTTGTTCACTGCACAGACTAGTCAGTCAATAAACATTTGTCAAATGAATGCCTTATATCACCTAGTGCCCAACATCCTGGAGGTAGATGTTATTAGTTCTACTTTGGAGATGAGAAAACTAAGACAAAGAACATTTAAGTGACTTGCCTTAAATCTAGAGTTGCCAGATTCATTAGCAAATAAAATATAGGACACCTAATTACATTTGAATATTAAATATTATCAAAACAATGAATAAATATTTTTTATGTAAGTATGTCCCATGTAATATTTGGGATCTAACTTATACCTCAAAATCTGAAATTCAAATATGACTGGGCATCCTGTATTTTTTTCTGGCAGCCCTACTTAAATCACACTATAAGCAACACACAGAGCTGGGAATCTAAGCCAGGTTTCTTTGACCCCAAGCCCTGCCACCATCTCTCATCTGAAGGAAGATGTCAGACAAAGACAGAACTATCTATTCCCTCAAAGACCAGCAATGAAGAAACCACCTTGACAGCCCTTGACAAAAGTTTCAGTCGTGGTCTCTGTTACAGCTGTACCTACTCATCGGAGGGAAAAAGCCCACTTCATTCTTCTAGGCTGTCAGTCTTACAGCTTTCATAAGCATTAAATTAATTTAAAAATCTAGAGCCCCTCAATGGAATTACTGTCCTGTAATTCAGTTGCCTGTTACTTATTCTGTATTAATAATCCCATTCTATGAACAGCCATTGGATACAGAGAAGTTGATCTCATAAAATTTTAAAGTAAACGTGTTTCATTCCCAGGAGGGCCCAGTGTGACAGAACATATTACAGAAGATTGACAAGAAAATATTTGGGTAGCCAGGACATTCTCTGAAGCAGCGTAAGATATTTAAATGATTTATTTGGAGCGAGGTGATACTTCTAAGAAAAGAACGGCTGGCATAAGGAAACTTTTTCTGTGGATAAGATATCCCTCAAGCAATCATGTAGGCAAACTAACCAAATCTAATGGTGTTTAGCTTCATCATCCCTCATTTAGATTTTCATTAGCAAATACTTTTCCTCACAATTACCAGATATTATCATTTACTAAGTAGGAAGCTTATTATAAATGTGAGGCATTTGAAATCTTAGAAGAAATAGATTTTAAATCTCATGATCTTGAGGAACTTTAGGGTCCCAGAGTATTTCTGGACCTTTCCTATGTAAGAGTTGCTCTAATCAGTGTGTTTAATAAATCACAAAAGTCTGCTCAGACCCAGCTGAGCTAGGATTAATGCATAAAGGATCTAGGGAAGGCATTGTGCACATCTAGCAGAGGGTGGAGTGCCCCGTAAGGCACCTCCTGTCGGATTAATCACATCTTGCTCTTTTTACGAGCCCAAGAACTTGTTCCACAGATGCTAGTTTACTGTAAAGACATTTAAGTTATTCCTGAAGGTAAATTACACGTTCAGAACCTCTCATGAACTATGCTTTATTAATTCTCAGAACATTTCCGAGTCATAGAAAAGACATAGTGGCACTGGCTCTCTTCCTACCATAACTTCCCTCATCTTCTAAAAGCACACATACACGCCCACTGCTGTACCCAAAACCCAGCCTGGCAGCCTAAGCCTGCATCCCCCACATCAGGGTGATTCTTCAAGGATGGGCATGTGACCAGAAATGCACCAATCAGAGCCTTTCCTTGAGATTACCTAGTTGGTGTTAGCAAAGGAGGCCCTTTACCTCTTAGGTCCCAGAGCTAGAAGAGTATGATCCCAAGACTAAGGGTGATAACTTCTCACCTTGTAAACACAGCTACTGCCACAGGAAAGATGAAAGGGAGCAAAGACGAACTGGACAGAGTCCCAGCAGAACTGAATCTCCGGGTCAAGTCTCAGGCTCTAAACCTGCTCATTGCCACCTCAAGCTCTTGCTTTAGACTCTGAGTCACCGAGAACCCTTCCAATAGAGCCTTTTTCCTTTCAACTTCAGCTATTTTGAGTCAAGTTTCTTTCACTTGCCACCAGTAGAATCCAGACTTATACACAGGGAGGAAATATTATTTCCATTTCATAAGTAAGAAAAATTAAAGCACCACAGGTTATGCGGTTTGGCCCTAAATGCAAATACAACATTAGACTTTGAAATTGCTGCTATCCATCTGAAAACTAATATTTGCAATACACCTCTCTTATAGCAGTGAGTTTCAGAGTCTTTTACAATTCATTGTAGAAAATACATTTCACTGTGGTCCAATGTATACATATGTGTGTGTCTGAAACAAAAATTTCACATAATACTTACTCTTATTAAGTGCAATGCACTCTTTTATTCTCTATTTTATTTCATTCTTTCAAATGCTGTTTGTGACCCACTAAATTGATTTCACCTCCCTCTAAGCTGATTTCACAGCCCACTAGTGACTCCAAAATTGTAACTGTTTTAAAAAATTGTACTGTAGCCTTTTTCACAATATATTGTTAATTAAATAATCCTTCTCCCTACTATAAATTTCCCTTAGGTGAAACTAGAATATGTAGATTAACTTGTGTATTCATTTTGGCTTGAGCATATGTAAATTTCAAGACATTCCTTCTAGGAATGATTAGAAAAAGAGAGTATTGGGGAATGCAAGGAGGAAGAGGAGAGGTGGTAGAACCTAAAAGCAGGATTTTGTCATCAAACCATCAGAAAGATAAAGGGAGTAAGTTTATATAATGCTGACCTGGCCTTAAATCACCTCCTATGTCTATCCGTCTCATGGCAAATTTAATATGTTCAATTCGGAGTTCTTGGTTTTCCCTTCTCCTCCTCCGAACTAGAGTGGTCAAGCCAAGAGACCATTCTCTAAACTAAGCTCTGACTTCAAAACATAACCCAAACCTAACCAGCAGTGCGCTGAGAACTCTCAAGTCAGATCGCCATCTGTGTTCACTCAGCATCTACCAAGGCCTCCCTTGTTCACCCCGAATCTACTCATTGCTGCACAGTCCAGTTTCCACAAAGCTGCCAGAATAACCTTTTGAAAATCTGAATCAGATGGTGCCACTCCCACTTAAATTCCTCCAACATCTTCCTCTTCACATTTAGAACAAAATCCAACCACCTTACCACGGTGCCCTGTTAGGTCTCCACACGTGTCTTTCCGGTTCTTCGCCGCATCTCGCTGCAGCCACCTTTCTAGTCCTTGAACACACACGGTCATTCCTCTCTCAGCACTCCTAGTCCTCCTGCCGCTTCCAGCTAAAACCTCCTTCCCCACGCCTTCTCACTTTCCTTAGGTCTCTGTTCAAATTGCATGCCCTCAAAGAAGCCCTCCTGAGCGGCCCCTGCCTCCTAGAATTCTCTATCCCTTCCCCTGTTTTATTCTCCTCCATTGCATTCATCACCACCTTACATTATGTTGTATATTTAAGTCTGTCTTGCTCAGTAGAATGGAACTTCCATGAAGGCAGGAATAGACTGCTGACTCCCTGAAGAGACCATCAAGATGGGCTGTTGGTCAAATTGCTCACTGCAGCAAAGGAATCGAACACCTGGATGAAGTTCTAGTGGCATCTCTGAAGGGACAGGGCAGAATATTTTAAAGTTTGGGGTTCAGTTTAAGACAAGTATTTCAATGCAGTTCTCCTGGCTGGCAATGAACAAAGTTTGTAGAGTGGATTAGGATTGGTGGCCTCAGTGGGCTAGTAAACAGCTATTTGATAACCTAGTCAAATATTATTCTGAGAAAAAGCTATGAGGCATAGCTTACTAGCTTGTTATTCTAGAAAAAAATCATTTTCACAAGTTCCTGAAACAATAAATTTATAGTAGTCCTCCTTTACCCACAGGGGATACATTCCAAGACCCCCAGTGGATGCCTAAACCCGCAGATATACAAAAACCTATATATACTGTTTTCTCCTACACATACATACCTATGATAAAGTTTAACTTATAAATAAGGCACATAAAAAGTTAACAAAAACTAATAATAAACTAGAACAATTACAACGATATACTGTTATGTAGATGTGCTCACTCTCTCAACTCTCTTATCATAATGCACTCACCCTTCTCCTTGTGATGATAGAGATGATAAAATGCCTACATGATGACGGGAAGTGAGTGAATGAGGTAGGTAGGCATTATGACATCGTGTTAGACACTAATGACCTTCTGACCGTACATCAGAAGGAGGATCATTTGCTTCCCAACTGTGGTTGATCAGTTAATCACAGGTACTGAAACAGCAGAAGGAAAAACAGCAGATAAGGGGGGACTGCTGTTTCACAAATTCGTATTTCTGGGAAAAAAGTGTTCTGGGATAGTGAAGTCACATTAATACAGTATTAGTTCTTAATCTTACTAAGGTTGTGGCTGTAAATGGTTTCATGCATAGGGATCTTGTTTCAGTTAATAACATAACGTGCTTAGCACCATGCCCAGGACATAGTAGGCACTCAATAAATGTGTATTGCCGCTGTTCTATGGTTGTGGGAAGTTCATGTCAGGTGCACAACAAATGTTTGTTGAATTAATTAATTATTATGGTTGGAAGGAGAGAAGACAAAGCTCAATCAGAGAGAGAGAAAACCTCCATAACAGTGTCCTGCCACCTATGGGCTCTGACATGGACTTATTAGGCCAGGGAAATGGGAATAATGCCAGAGAAATTCTTCTCCGCCATGTGAGCTAAGTAGGTTCAATGAAGGCTCCTCAGTACTGCCTCCACTTCCAGCATCTTGGTCTGTGGAGCGTGGTGGGACCTCGTGATGGAATCAAAGGTTAAAAATAAAGAAAGGCAAACTGCTGAACTGTCAGATGGATGATAACAGACAGGATGACTAGGCCCTTCAACACATGTAGGACAAAACACACAACTTCTTATATAGCAGGGGAAGAGATGCTGTAAGTTTTCTATTAAGCAAGGATGGTAAGTGGAAGTTGATTTTTGTACTAATAATAATCTAAGATGTGTAAAATGCTATACATAATATCAAAGTATAATTTTCATAGCTGAAAATAAGGCTTTTATACAAACATAAAATGAACCTCTATCAAAGATTTGGCAGTAGGAATGTAAAGCTAGTTTAAAAAGCATTTTGAAGAATGGGGTATTTATAGACATTTAAAAAGAAATGCTAGAATTAGATGGCTAGGTTAGACACAAAATGGATTAATGTTCCACAGGATGATAAAAACCATAACCTTTAGCATTATCTTTGCTATTGGACAGAAATTATTTGCATCTCTGCCATACAAGACCTATAAATCAACATGTAACTTCACAGATTTTGAGCCCTCAATTAGTAGTGAATAGCAAAGTCAAGCCAAGGTACATCCCCAAAATAATCAGTTATCCTTAGGTGGCCTTGTTACAAAGTGCTCCTGCATGACAGTGAAAAGACAGGCCTTATTTCCAAGCTTAGGGGAATTTTAACAATATTCTCTTTTCTTGGTGTGTTGTTTTTTTTATTTTCGTGAATTTAATTTCCATGGTTGTCATAGAGTCTCTCTATCCTGATCCTCAGATCTACAGTTTCCGTAGGTCATTTATTTTTCAATCACAATTTCTACCATGAGAGAGAACTTCATTGTTTGCTTTTTGGGAACATCAACCTCCTGACTGAAAAGGACTGTCGTACTTTGTCTCCTTCTTCAGACTGTAGGGTCGTCGAGGAGAAGGCCTGGGCTCTTCCAACACTTCAGCATTTACCTCAGCCACACATTTCTGCTATCCGGTGATGCTTGGCACATACTGGGAGCACTCCCATACTGATGCTTAGATGAATGGATGCATGTAATTAAAGCAAAAAGATTGTTATCCTTAATCAGGAAAAGGTTGTGAAGTTACTTAACAGTTTAACACACAGATTCAGCCATGAAAGAGTTTTACACAACGAAAGCACAGCTCAGCTGTCTTAGTCTCAGAGCTGTTCTTTCAGGACTAGCAGAAATCAGCCAATACAGAAAAGGCTTTGGGGGAAGGCAAAGATTGTTCCAATCAGCATTTAGCCCAAAAGATACCCATTTCTTCTATCTAAACAACTAAGGCTTTTGAAATCTCAACCACCACACTTAAGAATGGATCTTAAAAGAGAGCTGTACTGGAAAACTGATTCTCCAGGATTCTGGATTTTTTTCTGCCATGAAGGAATTTACCCAATAGTTACAAAGAAGAGCAATTATAAAAGAATTACATGTTTGCTTGTCATATTTTTCCTGAGTTTTATTTAAGAATATGAGGTGGCTTGGACAAAAGATAACAAGAAAGGGTTCATTTTAGTGGAAAAAAGAGTCACAAAGTACCTGTACCGGAAGCCTAGCCAAAACAAGAAAGAAAATTTTACAACGTGTACAAATCTTATTTTCAAGGAAGGGAAATACTGAAAGAGAGAGATTTTTCACTAGCACTGAAATATGCAAAGAATTTTATGAATCCTTGTATGTTAACACTAGATATTATGGTCAAAACCTTCAACATAAGTTTACAAAAGTTGAATTTATGCTCTCCATTTTTCTGTGTTTCTGTATTACTGCTTAATAAAAGCTGTCTCTGCATCATTCGGCCATATCCAGGCAATATATCCAGATATGCAGCATTTGGTTGGTCTAACCAAATACAGATGCATAACTTCGAGAATCTGCAGAAATCAAATTAGATAATCTTTTGGCTTAACCACTTCAGATATCAATGATTTGATCTGTACTTTGACTAAAGCTATGTACCAGTCATTTCAAGACTGAGACATAAATGCCAAATGGGCAGAGATACATCTCACTTATCTCTGTATCCTCCGTGCCCAACATGGTGCCTGGCACATAACAGGTCCTCAATAAATACTTGACAAATAACACTCACTAGTGAGTGATGAACAGTGTGGCATAATGGAGAGCAGCCAGAGGGTCATGAAGTGGCACAGATGGCCTTAAAGAAAAGGACTCGCATTCGGATGGGTGTGGAAAGGTCCCTCCTTGCTGCCCGTGCTAGTGTACCTAATGCATCTCTTCAGGTTCAGGACTCACTACCACATGCCAAGACACCTTCATCCATACTCTCAGTAATATATGTAAGTTAACACTTCAAGACCTGCATATAGCTTTTTCTTTAATAGAAGTTTAGTTCTTATCAACAAATCCTAAAAGGACTTTTTCTTTAACTATACCTTTAGATAGATGATCCTACAAGATTCTGGCACCCTAATCAGTGGAATGGGTAATAGGGACTTATGGCACTAGGGTTCTCATACAAGCAGCTGCAACCCCACCAAGATCCAGGTGATCCCAGTGACCTATTTCAAACATGATTTGTCAATAATCAAAACCACAGGGGCCTCCTGTGCTTTCCCACTCCAATTGATCCTATCCATGTGCACAAGACAGATTTTCCAAAGATGTTACTTTGATCATGTCCCTTTGCTCAAAAATATTCCATATTAAGGGAGGAAAAATATCAGACAAAACAAGACAATGGGGAGCTTCAGGACAACAAGGACATCCCGCAAGGATCATTCACGCTGCAGCCACACCCAGTCCTAGACCAGTCAGAACACACACCTAACCTTTGTGGCAGGAAATAGTGGTTTTGAAAAACATACTCCATGGTGCATTCTCCTGCCCTACCTTTATCTTAAACATTCTGGAGGAGCAGAAAAGGCAAGGTTTTCCTGGGAGTGTATCAGCTTGATGAACACCAACGACACAACACTGTCCATTTGTAGAGCAATTTTTAGCTTCCTGTACACATGTCTCGATTCTTAGAGCAACACACCTCATGGCTCCTAAAACAATAATCTAAAGCAATGCTTCTCAAACAAGCCCGGGCAATGAACCACTTTCTCTTTCTGTTTCCAATCCATTGTAAACCAATACTTCTGTAAAATAAAGAATTGTTTCTTCATTTCATTTTTATAATAAAGATGCACAAAACGTAAGCGCACATTTTATTATTATATTCAATGGGCATAAAAATATGCTTAGATTGCTTTTAAAGTTTCTAAATATTTACTGTCAAAATGTGACTTCTCATATATCAGCAACGTTCAAGAACGGGCACCAGTCAGGGAACAACACTGAACAGCACTGGTCCAGAAAGCATGCAGGAGAGTGCCTTCCGAGACCAAACTCCCTTTCTCTTTCTGTCTGAGCACTCTGCTTGAGACAAAGTCATACGTACAGGAAATACAAAATGCCTAATGACTTGTTTTTTAAGAAGGGGTATAAGAATATATCAATAAATCATGGAAGTTTTATGACATGAATCCAGCCTTTGTATCATGTGAGTTTCACTGACTTATATCTCTCACCATGTTATCAAGGAAAGGTCAGTCCGTAGGATCCGGGTGATTTGGTCTCTAGGGACATATGAACAGTTGATTCAGACTGTATGCTAGCAATCATCACAGTGTGAACTTCACCAACAGCAGCACATACTTGGGTCCGAGGCTGTTCTGAAGACAAAAGCATCCTTCCATTCCAAGCAGAACTTCCAGTTCCCCCTCCTGCTCTGAGTCCAGGACACTCTGGCCATGTCAAGGTTCATACCATAAGCAGGAAAAATTTTATGTTCCCACCCATACCAAAGGTCACCCACACTCTTCAGCATATTTTATTTTCCCTCAGCAGGAAGAAAAGCCATGGGCTTCCTCTAACACACATTTGAACAATTCTCTTCTGTTCACCAAACTGTTTTCTCTTCTTTCTGGATTAGTTTACATTCATTCCTCCTTCATGACAGCCATGGGTCTGAGCTCTGGATGACAGAATATGGGTAGAGAAGATGGGTATCCCCCTCCTGGCCAGGCCCCTGGAGCATCCCCCTGACCGCTTCTCCCTCCAGCAACCGTGGAAACCACGTGCTTTAGATGCAAGAGCCACAAACCGGGGGAGCCAGTCCCAGGATCAGAGCGTGGAGGGGCCTCTCACAAGCCAAGGGTGCTCATTCTGGAAATCTGATATGGACTTACGCCACTGGATTTGGGGGGTTGTATATTATATCAGCTGATATTACCTTGATTAATATGCCTTCATCATCAAAGATAGTCAGTATTTTTGCCCATCATCGTACAAGGGTGGCTGGTGGATTAGAATCCCTTTTATATTAGCTCTCATCACAATCCATTCCACGGGTTTACTCTATATCTATACCCTCATTCAAAAAATTATTTATTGAGCAGCTACTATGTGTCTTTATTGGGAACACGTAATATATCTAAGGGCTCCTTAAAATAAGACCCAAGAGAAACAATTCTTCCTTCAAATTTGGTTCTAAAGTGAAGAGGTGTGCTGCTATAATTAGAACAGCAGAACATACCTGAGGACTCTTAAAAGCCACCCCTCCTTCCTCCCCACACACTCACCTGCAGCCTGCATTCCTGTCCACCAGCCGCATGCAGAGGCAGAACTTAAGGCTGTATGACTCTGAAAGAAGAAAACAAGTTCCCTAGGAGGTTTTTTGCTCACCCTCACTTCAGATGCAGTTTCACAGGGGCTTGGATCTGGGAAGATAACCATTTCCACTACAGTGAAGACAACACAAAGACACAGGGAGGAAGAATGGTTTGCCCTCATTGAACAAGAGATTTCAAGTCTTTTTTTGTGATCCCCTCTTCTGAGTCCTCAAGTGACTCTCACTGAATACTAGGATTACTTGCTAAAGCTTTTTAAAGTCTGGTTCGGTTCTCATTAGTGTGTCACGGCACTGAAATGGCACACAGGAGAGGGGCAAAAGGGCCCAGAGCTTTGTAGCTCATCTGCGCATGGCATTCCAATTTATTGAATTAAGTTTACCTGTGCACCTTATTCCAGATTCAACTCCCAAACAGGCTCTCCACCTCTGGCAGGTTTCATCATGCATTTGCCTCTTAGCTAGATGTCTTGCAATCTTTGCAGAAAGTTCAACCCTTCCTAGGCAGCTGAGCAGATTCCTTGCACACCATCAGATATGTTTACTTGAAATGGAAAGTTGGGATTTGCAAATCTATTTTGATTGGATTTTTTTGTAAGTAAAAAATGAGGCTTAAGTGAATATAACCCAGTATATTTTATTCTTTCCTGCTCCCCACATTCAACCTGTGGTCCTATTTCTCCAAGGAAGATTCTTTTATTGTCCCGTTGTCCCACCCATACTACTCCCTTCCTCACTGTTTATAAAAACACTGCTGGGAAATTAAAACAAGAAATGCTATTTTCAAAGAAACTGACGCATATTTGAGCTTAGGCAAATGACGCTGTTTTAAATGATACTCGAAATTCAGAACAGTGTTTTGCGGCACCACGTAAATGTTGGAGATGAGGGAGCCACAGGAAAAAAGAAGAGAAAGAAAACCTTCCGTTTACAGACTGTAGACCCGGCTCAGAGACCAAAGCTTGCTCCGAACAAGGATTTCAGGAAACTTCAAATCACCCTCCATCTGCAGGATTTAAGCCCCCAAGGCCAGGACCATTTATTTTTCACATTTGATTTGGGCTGGAACTGGGGCTGAAATCAGATATCACTCCCGTTCTCCTCTCTTCTACTCCCGTGCGCCTCTGTACCTCTTGTTATTTCTCCTATTAATATCTCATCAACACGGGGCAGGTGCTTCCTGTACGGAGGTTCTTCATTAACAAGTTGTCAGTGGAACAAAGAGTCAGATCAGCACCATGGAGGGAAACTGGCCAGCGACCAGCAGGAGGAGGCCAGAGCCGCCCCACGCAATGATGACACTTCCCATAGGGTCTGTGTTTTCCTTCCAAACTGAAATTTGGACTCACCTGTCTGACTTTCCAAAACTTTCCTGGCACTTCTTCCTTCCGCAAGCATTTGTTCTCAAATTAAACCTATTTTTATGCTCAATGTAATATCTGAATCAGCAGTTTTTAAATACTCAATATATCTTTAAATGCCAACATACAACAAGTATAGCAGGTGTTTAATTGTGGTTTAAAGATCCACATTGTTCACATTTTACAATCACAATTAAAATTAAGCAATAACACCAAAGGATTCCGGTATACAGCAATAATACTTACCCGTATAGTGAAATTGATAAGGCTCCAGATATAATGATGCCCATTGTAGTAACCCTGTGGTGACTGATTGCTATTCTGCTGTTAGCAAACAACCAAGAAATACTTTATTTTTTCAGAATTATCAATTTGTTTCTAGGGTATGTGAACAATGGAAACCTTAAGGGAGAAAGCAATAGTTAGTGAGGTATTAAAACAGTTATATAACTAATAAAAACACTAAATCAACTTAGATATGCAGCAGTGTGTCATTTCCATTTTAATAAAAAAGTACATTATTCTCCTCCTGAAATTACAAAATTTTATTTTTTTTTTGCTCTGTGCCAACATATTTGGAAAGTAAAAAAGTCATAAATCTAAGGTTTCTGGAATTGTCATTTATGTGATTCTCTAGCCCTTAAAAAAGATAGAATAAAAACAGGCATTTTCATAAAACGATCGATTTGAAAAATTATTTGCATTCGCTGCTTACAATTTTTTTTTTCTTTGGGAGGCTGGGATGGGGAGCAGAGGGACTTATAAATAAAACACATTTGGTTTTCAAAGCATCCCTGTATGCTGAGCGTTAAGATCCCGGACGTGCCTGCTCAACAAGGCAGTGTGCAGACACTTTATTGAGGGAAGCTTTCACAGCCTTTCCTGTGCAGCCTGCATGGTAACAAAGACCCAGGCGGAGGGTCAGACTCCTGTTCAATTAAATCCAGGCACTGGCCAGATGGGAGACAGTCGGGAAACCGATCCAGAAAAACTGTCACAGGCTCTCATATTTGTAAGCCTGAGGTGCCTGGGAACTCAGTTTCAAATTTGAGCAGAGTTGGCCAGATCTTACACCAAGAAATTTAGACATACATGTTATTTTTCTCAGAAAACACAGAGGCAGGTTTATTAACAGGGGCCACAGGATGGTTTCCGAGTACGCTTGAAAATTGTTATGAATTTATTGCCTGGGTTGCTGGTGAACACCCTCCACAGGGAAGAGCCAAAAATTGCTCTTAAAAGACAGGTGTGGAATTTTAGAATAAGACTATTTGAGAAGACCAGACCTGAAGAAAAGCACAGAACATGATCAGAACCAGAAAGGACCTTTGAACTCATCCCTGAATCACATTTCTCTGCCCGAGTAGTACACAGCAGTGGTCTCTGCCAGGCCTGCACGCCATTCCAGGGAGAGCTTCCAAGCAGACACAGACACTGATGCTCTCCTCCAGGCTGGATGGAACCAGATCCCTGGGCACAGGGCCTGGGTTCTTCTGACACGTGAAAGCACATCACCGACTTGGGGGTGGACTCCTTTACCTTAAAACTTGTGCATGCTGGGAAATCTGATTCAGTAAAGTTTCTTTGTTTTATTCTTAATCATACTGGTTTGCTTTTCTCTAAACAGTCCAGTAAAATCAATGCACTGGGAATATGTACCGCATTCCCCTCGTGACTTGCCCTACATCTCAGAGTGTTCTGAATGGAAACTGAGGCTCATTGAGGTAACGTCCCTTGGGATTTCTGATGATACTCTACCATCTGCTCCTTTGTACCATGTGTAAAGGGCAACTTAATGATGAAATTCTCTGGATTCTATTTAAGAGAACATAAGGAAATGGCTGGAAAGTCTGATAAGAGAACACCATAACAATGGCAGTTACGATTTACTGAGACCCTACTAAATATTCAAAATTTGCATATTTGTGCATTCATTCAACAAATTTTTAAATATTATTATAGGAAAAGCACTGATCTGGCCATCTGGGGGTCCAACAAATATTGATACAGATGTGATTCTGGCTTCTTGGAATTTCAGGCTACTGAGAAAGACCAACATTAACCAAAAATCACAATAATAAGAAAATAACTAGGACCTGAGTTAAATTTCCTGAAGGGAATATAGTTCCATGAGAACAAGAAAGAAAGATGATCAGTGCAGGAGACTCAGGAAAGGAAGGGACTCTGAGCTGAGAGCACGAAGGACGAGTAGGGGTTCACCAGATGGTGGTGGGCGATACAGTGAGGAAATAGCATTCTTTACAGATAATGTTCAAAGAGCAGGTGTAAAAGTCCTGGGGTGAAAAGAAGGCAAAGCACTTGGAAGACGTGAGAAAGCAAGAACAGCTGGAGTAGAGTATGCATGGAGCAGAAGCAGACTGGAGAGGGAGGCAACAGCCAGGCATTTCTTAGATCTAATCTTGATGACCATCCAGGGTCCAGTTCCCATTTTGTAGATGGGAAAACCAAAGCCCAGAGTTTAAATGGCATAATCCAAGATCAATCACCAGTAAATGGCTGAGTGCAAATCAGGCAAATCTGCTTCCCTGGATTATCCCTTATGCCCTGTCACTGCATAAACACTGAGTGGCCAGAGGATCTTTAGAGGTTGTCTATGACACCTCCACATGCGCATCTCCACGGCATCGCTGCAGTGAGCAGAGCCTGCCAGTACTGAATGGCGTGCAAGGGAAGCCCATTCAAACAAGACCTAGTCTGGCCTCTGAAAGACCCAGAGTCAAAGAGCAGCAAAACGAGGAGACAGGAGCCATGGACCATCCCAGGCACCAGAACGACCCCAAAATCTACATGGGGCTTTCCTCTAAACAACTTTGTTTTGTATCATTATGATGTTTTTAGATGCACCTAATGGAAAACTCAACTTTTAATTGTTTAAGCAATGAGGATATATTTACAGAACATAAGTTCCAAGGGAGGAGGCTCCAGGGTTGGGTGAAACCATGGAGCATTGATTTGTTCCTGCTCTCCCGTCCTGGGCTTGTTTGCTTTGTCCTCAGTGAGCTTCCACATGGTCAGAAGGAGGTTGCCACGATTTAGGCTTCACCTATGGACAGGCCAACAACCTCCAGACAAGAAGGGGCTGTTGCTTCCTTATGTTTCCTTTTTCAGAATGAGGAAACATTTCCCAAAATGTCTCTGCACCAGCAGACTTCTCAGACCCCAGAGCTAGAAATGGATCATCCGTGCATCCCACACCATTAATCGTCTAGGGCAGTGAGAAGACCACACATGGCTTAAACTAACCAGAATTTACCCCCAAACTGGAGATAGGTTCACCGGAAGGGCAATTATATGTACAAAACTGGAATTCTGGCAGCAAAGAGGTGGGGGACTTATGTGAGATAAGTAACCAATGGCATCATTTCTATTCTGCTTGACTTGCTGAGAAAAAGTCCCACCCTCTGGGCTACAGGAATTGCATGATATCAGGTTCGTTGATGGTGCTCCCAAGCAGTTCAACGTGGTATAAGTAAAGCAATAGACAATGGGTAGGAAGAAGCCCATCTGACTTTGCTTCCTGGGTCTCTTCATGCTGGGGTGGGGAGACAGCAGCTCCAAATCCTAAGCAGACCCTGACCGCAGCAACTGCGAAGATGTGATCGTTGCTGCGGCTGGAGTGCCCGAGCTGACCTGCCCAGACAGGAGGGTCGACAATGCACTAGGGGCCATGATCAACCAGCCAGATGAAAATCATAGTGCAATTATTTGGCACATCTCTCTCTCTCTCTCTTTCTCTCTCTCTTTCTCTTTCTCTCTCTCTCTCTCTTTCTCTGTTTATAGAAACAGAGGGTGATAGCTCAGGGGACCAGGGTGAAAGATAAACATTGTTAGGAAACACCTGTGACCCTCCTGCGATGATAGCAGCATTTGAAGCACATCTGCCCATCTCTATTAGCTCAGAGGGCTAGTAGGCAGGCCGCCTAGCCCCTTTCCTGGGGCTCAGTGACAAATGACATTGAGATGCAACAACTAGTGGATGGCTCACAAACCACTTTCAGATATTAAGAAAGAAAAGGTATTTGCATGTCAGTTGCAAACAGGACCACTAGCAAACTTGGAGTTAGGGTTTTTTGGTAATGATGCATCTCCTGTCCTCTACAGACAATAGCTCTGTGTTCAAACTCCCTCCATAATTCCTACAGGATAACTCTGGATTTTCCAGGAAACATTTATGAAAAAAAAAAGAAAAAAAACTGCTCATCTATAGTGCGCTCTGAAGTAGAGGCAAGGGTTTAGGAGCCAGCTGTGCGGGAAACTATCTGCCCTACTTGTTACTAGCTGTGTAACCTACTTTGTCTCCCCAAGCCTCAGTTTCCTCATCTATAATAGGAAATTTCTTTTGGTGGGGTTGCAAGCATTGAATGAGAGAATAACAATACAGTGCTATAGAGAGTGTCTGACTCATAGTAAACACTCAAGAACCATAGGCTTTATGATAGAGGAACACCCCAGGGAGCAGGGTCAGAAAACCACAGAGCATATGGGTAGAAATGAACTCTCAGAAACAAGGATTCTAGGATCAACAAATCACAGAAGTGAAAGAGACCACCAAGGCAATCAAATGACTCCCCCACTACACTCTAAGCATAGTGGAATCTTCTGGTTCCCCAGAAATTTAGAGAGTTAATGTCCCTAGGAGATGTCTAGAGGCCCCTTCCACAGTGGCAGTATTGTAAATAAGCCCTTGAATACCACTATGCAACATTTCTTGCCATCATCACTCTTTCAGGCTCCACTCATGCACCCAACACATAGTTATTGGGCACCTACTATCAGTCAGTAGCTGTAGAGGGAACTTTAAGGCCCCATGCTAGGCATTTTTCATATATAATTGCTTGTCTTAACAATGACCAGAAAGATTAGCTACTACTGACCCCACTTAAATGTAAGACCATCAGAAAGGCTGATATCTCAGAACCATAGCTGTGAGTCTTACAGATCATATTTGAACTTCAGTCTATCTTTATATTGCCAAAAAAATGCTAAAAATGCTGTCAGCAAACCACCCCAAACATCTGTAGATAAAACCCACATTCCTTTATTCTCAGTAATGTGCAGGTCAGCTAAGGGCTATTTGATCCAGGCTGGGCTTGATTCAGGGTGATTCTGCTCCAAATGCCTCTCGTCTTTCTGGAATCACCAGGCTACCCCATGCATGTTGTTCTCATGAGCCTGACAGAACCCCAGGAGATCAAATCCAATCATGCAAGCACCTTAAAAACTTGATTACACCATTCATGCCAACATTCTATTGTCCAAAGAAAGTTGCAGGGGCAAATCCAACTAAGGGCAGAGGCATATACTCCAATTTTTAGTTAGAGGAACTATAAGTCATAGGCAAAGGAATGACCAACTGGGGCCACCACCACAGTCTGACTTCCAGGCCTGTACATTTTCCTCCTCCTACCAGCCTCCCAAGATAAATAAATACAAGGCCCTGTAAAGCTCTACTAGAAATACATCTAAGATGTTGCAAACATGGTAGAAGAGCATCTTGTTCAGCCCAGAAAGTCAAGGAAGAGGTGAACAAGAAACAAGCCAGCTGTAAAGAAGACTGTTGTGCCCTAGTCCCCTGCAGACACTGAGAGGGACAGACGTGAGCATGCCAGCTCAGTCCTCAGCGAATTCATCACAGCAGGAGGAAGCCTAGGGAGTGGAAGAGGGTCCTGATGACCCAGATCAAACCGGGACACCAGCAACAACTGGAACTGAAACCTTCTGTGGTTTTCCCAAGCTGGGCATCAGCTCGCTGGAGAGATGGACATTATAATCGGTTAAGCAATTTCATCAAACTTCACACCGTAATGTTTGGGCAAAACCAGAAATAATAATTCACTGGCAGGAGTTTAAGAGCTACGGGTGGGCAAACCAAAACTCTGACCGAAGAGCGGCATCCAGCGGCCAGGGGTGAATTTGTAATGAGCCGCACCTGCAGGCACACAGATGCAGCTGCTGCTGGCTAGCCACATTCTAGTGAAGGCTCAGCAGGCCACGGGAAGTGGCAGACAGCAGCCTGGGGTCCTCACAGGAGACAACTCAGCCATCAACAAAGACAGATAAGGTCACTCCTCCTGGAAGAACATAGGAACCTTCTGAGTTTCCTTCACTCCTGACACTCCCATCCAATCAGTCCTACCAGGCGGACCTTCCTTAGCTCTGTGGCAGTCTTTCTGAGAAGAAAGGAGCCCAACACCTCCCACTGGTTGAGGAGATACACCTAAGACACGTGATACAACTAGACAACAAGACCACTGAATGGTGAATTATGTGATGCTGATGTGAATTACTGTGATTCTCAAAATGGACCCTTGGGAACATTTAGAAACACAAACTCTCAGGTCCCACCCCAGCCATCTGTGTTCCACAAGCCTTTTGGTGATCCTGAGAACCACTTTTTCTGAAAGAGGAGTGAGAGCAGTGAGGAGTTAGGGCCCCCTACAGGAAATACAACTTCAGCTGGACCTCAAAGAAGCTGGATGATGGAGAGACCTTGTACAGTGTGGATCCTGAGGGCAGAGAAGCAAACATGAGAAGCAGGTCACTAAAGGACCAGTGATGCAAACCTCTGCACAGAGGAAAGGGTCACTCTGTGTGGTGGACAGAAACAGGCCAGCTAGACCCAGTGCAGTGTGGTTTCAGAAAATATAGGAAAGTAGGCACAAAAGTGTTTGAACTTTGCATTGCAAGATTAAAGATTTTTACCCTGGGGAACGAAAAGAGCAAAAGAATAGGAGAAATGAGAGAACAATTCCCCAAGCAAATATCCCCAAAGGGACAACTTCTTTTGAAAAGACATTAAAGGGCACAGTATGAAAGCAAGAGCCGGCTGCCCAACGAGCAACTGAAACCTCAGGGTCAGATGGTGGAGCCCAGAAAGAAAGTTAAGGGTGTCACCTTTGTTACATGCCCTTCCCTTGGCCTCACCCCATCTCCTGTCCCACAGCACCCCTTCCCCACCTTGGTGACAGCTGTGGGCAAGAAGATTCACAGAAAAGCAGTAACACAGCAATATGAAGACTGGATTGAAAGTGTGAGAGACTTTCACACTTCCACAGGAAGCTTCTAAATTCCCCTGTGAGAACCTGTTGGTAACCTTAGGGGGATCAGGAGCTAAATTTTTTTGTTTTAATGAATTTAAATGTAAATTTAAGTAGTCACATGCAGCTAATGGCTACTATACTGCACAGTGTCATTCTAGATCATGGAAACATTTTGAAAGCTTTCTAATACCTTTTTTCAGGTCAGCCTACCCCAGATGCCAAAACCTGATCATGTGAGCACAAAAAGATTATAAGATAATCTTGTACATAAGTAAAATTGATAAATAAAATATAGTTTATATAATCCAGAAATTATTTTAAATACTCACACACATACATATTATGACCAATGTGGGATTTTTTCAATATTTGTACAAAAGTTTGTTAATGTAATTCATTGCACTAGGAGGTTAAAAAGAAAAAAATGATAAATATCAATAAGATATCCGAGGAAACTAAGCATTAAAGTCTGATTTTTAAGGAAGAAAAATAAAGTCTTAATAGACCATAAAGAGAAGGCTATTTCTTTAATATTACAACAAGTACCTATCAAAAATAAGCTATTAGGAACTTATTCCTAATGCTGAAACACTAGAAGCAGTCCAGAACACAGAACAAAAAAAAATTAAAGCACAGAACAAAAAAATATATATCCCCTCTGTTCACCATTGCTTTGGCAGTGTTCGCCAATGGTATATAAGAAGAAAATGAAATTACACAAATACTGGGAAGAAAGAAATCAAATGATCATTATCTACAAATGATTTTATTGCTACTCAGAAAACCAAAGAAAATTAAAAATTAGAATTAATATGATTATCAAACAGGATAAATTTAATAATATTCCCACTACCTATCACCAGTCTTAAGAGCCATGACTCCAGAGACCACGCCTATCTTATTCATAACTTTATTTTTTGCAGCTAGTAGAATTTCTGGGATATAGAAATTAATATAAATTTTGTTGAATGTTATTGAATAAAATGTCCAGAACTTCTGAATATTGGCCATTATAATTTTCCCAAAGAACTATTTTTAAAACAATATTTGATAGAATCCTAGTAATCTGGGCTGTTGCTACAGACATTGCAGCTAAGGGCCAATAAGAAAGGCATGAAGGGAGCTCTGGATGGAGCATCTCTGCTTTTGCCTGATTTTTTTATATTAGGGTGTAATGTAAAAATGTGTATGAAAATATTGAGGTTATTCTGGGTTTTTTCCTATTTTTTTCAATCACACTATTAGCATAGCTAGGACTCTGAATATGATCACAAAGAAATTATCTTATATACTAAAATGCAAACTTAGTTACATCACAATTTGCACCTCTACTTCTAGACCCATTAAATTTCTTAGTTTACCAGTGTAAATTTTAGCTATGATTTCTCAGAAGAGTTTGCTTTGTTTTCCCTTTCATTACTGTAAAACATACCACCCATACATCAATCCCATAAAAAAAAAGATAACTTTACAAGTGCCCTGTCCCTGCCCCCACTTTCCACCATCAGATTTGATTCTGAAAGAGTCCATGGCTATTAGAAACTGACATTCCTTCAGAGCTAGAGACCACAATCTGGGTCATAAATCAAACTTTAACTCATTTAAAATAATTTAAATCATACAAATTATATTCTTTCATCATTAATAGAATTAAAGTATAAAGCAATAGTAGAAGAATAACAGGAAAGTTTCCAAATACTTATAAATTAAACAACACACATGTAATCCATGAGAGAAAAAAAATTTCCCAAAGGAAATTAGAAAACATTTTGAACTGAAAAAAACTCTTGGAAAGAAATTCATAATACTAACTTATTATATTTTTTAAAAAACAACATTCTCTAAACTTCCCCTAGAAAGGGAAGAGCACAGTAAGCCCCATTTAAGCAGAAAAAAGAAATAATAAAGATAAGATTAGAAATCAACAAAATTGAAAACAGAAAACAATAGACAAATGATGAAACAAAAAGACTTTTTGAAAGATCAATAAAATTTATAAATTTGTAACAGTACTGAAGAAGAAAGAGAAATGAGATAAATTATCAGTATCAGAAATACTCACTAAAGACCCCCAAAATATTAAAAAGATCACAAGAAACTACTATGAACATAAATTCAAAATCTTGGATGAAATGAGCCTATTCCTTGTGAACCACAAACTACCAAAACTCCCCCACAACAAAATAGATAACCTGGAGAGCCCTAAAAATATTAAAGAAATTGCATTTGTAGCTTAAAATCTTGTAGAAATGAAATCTTCAATCCCAGATAGTTCACTAGCAAATTCTACCAAACATTTAAAGAAGAAATGATATTCTCTACCAGGAAATGGAGGGAGGAATAAAACTAATTTTACAAGTCCATCACTACCCTTATACCAAAACCATACAAAGACATTACAAGAAACAAAACTATGAACTAGTATTCCTCATGGAAATAGACATAAAAATACTTAACAAAACATAAGCAAATCAAATCCAGCAATTTAGCAAAAGAATAGTAAAACACAACCAAGGTTTATCCTAAGGGTTTACATTAGCTTAATATTGAAAAATCAATATAATTCACTATATTAACAGCCTAAAGAGGAAAAAACCACATGGTCATATCAATCAATGCAGAAAAATATTTGGCAAAAATATAATACCTATTCATGATTTCTTAAAATCTCTCTCAAAGTAGGAATAGAAGTGAAGTCCCTCAAAATTATAAAGGATGTCTACCAAAAATTGGTAGCTAACATCAAAATTAATCATGGAAGACTTAATGTTTTCCCTGTACAATTAGTAACATGGTAAGAATGTCAACTATCACCACTCCTACTCAATATTGTCCTGGAAGTCCTAGCCAGTGCAAGAGGGCAAGAAAAAGAATAAAAAGACAAATAGATTGGGAAAGGAGAGATGATACTATCCCATTCACTGACAACATGATTGTCCATGTAGAAAATTCCAAAAACCTATTGAGGGTGGTGAGAGGGGACAATGGGGGGTATAGGAAGAGGGAGGGAGAGAAGGAGGGAAGGAGGAAGGAAGGAAGGAAAGAAAGAAGAGGAAGGGAAGGAGGGAGAGAGGGAAGGAGGAAAGAGAAAGAAAAAGAAAGAAAGAAAGAAAAAAAGAAAAAAAGAAAGAAAGAAAGAAAGAAAGAAAGAAAAAAAAAAAGAAAGAAAGAAAGAAAGAAAGAAAGAGAAAGAAAGAAAGAAAGAAAGAAAGAAAGAAAGAAAGAAAGAAAGAAAGAAAGAAAGAAAGAAAGAAAGAAAGAAAGAAAGAAAGAAAGAAAGAAAGGGAAAGAAAGAAAGAAAGGGAAAGAAAGAAAAAAGGAAAAATTCCTAGAGTTAATCAGTGAACTTAGCAAGTTTACACTATATAAGAGAAACACATAAAAATGTATTGTAGAGAAGGATTAAAGATGGCAGCATGAGAGGAGAGACAGAGGCTTCCTCCTAAAACTGGATACAATTAGAAAATGTAATTGGTGCAACTAATCCTGAGAGAGCAACAGGAAAGAGGATGCGTCAGACTGCACACACCTGGACAAAAAAGCAGACCTCAGTGAACGGGGTAACGTACCAGAGCTGTGGCTCTGAGGGACCTGAGCCCCTCCCCCACCCCAGCTCACCGGCGGGAGCAGGGAGGGGGTGGAAGGCTTGGGACTGCTGAATACCTAGCTCTGGAGATATGCCCTGGGAGCACAAACCTAGATTTCATGGTGCTTTCATGAGACTACTAGGTTGGAAAGTTAATACAGGCAGAGTTCCTGGGGAGACTGGGATTCTGGCTGCTTGTGGAAAGCAGGGATCCATATCTGGCTGCTCTGGGACAAAAACTTATACCTGTGTGCTCGGCCCACTGGCTCAGGCAGTGGAGACAGGCACAGGAGCCAGGAGGCAGGGAACAGCTCTTTCCTACCCGGAGGCACCAGTACCGCTCCCCTGCAACCCCCGACATTGCTTCAGGGGCTCAGCAGCTCCAGAATAGAGCTTCTGGACACTAGAGGGCGCCATATACAAACATGAAATGCCAAAGGAACCTTGTCCAGAGTAAAATTGTTAATGCAACTCCCAAGAAAGATTTAAATGATATGGACCTTGTGACTCTTCCTGAAAGGGAGTTCAAAATAAAAATAATCAACATTCTGATAGAGGTACAGAAAGACATCCAAGAACTCAGGAATGAATTCAGGTCAGAGATCCAATAGTTAAAGAACACGATGGAAGGTATTAAAAGCAGGTTGGATGTGGTGGAGGAGACAATAAATGAAATAGAAACTAGAGAAGAGGAATACAAAGAAGCTGACACACAGAGAGAAAAAAGGATCTCTAAAAATGAAAGAATATTGAGAGAACTGTGTGACCAGTCCAAGCGGAACAATATTTGCATTATAGGGATACCAGAAAAAGAAGAGAGAGAAAAAGGGATAGAAAGTGTCTTTGAGGAGGTAGTTGCTGAAAACTTCCCCAATCTGGGGAAGGAGATAGTCTCTCAGGCCATGAAGATCCACAGATTCCCCTACACATGGGAACCAAGAAAGACAATACCAAGACACATAGTAATTAAAATAGGAAAGACCAAGGATAAGGACAGACTGTTAAAAGCAGCCAGAGGCAGAAATAAGATCACATACAAAGGAAATCCCTTCAGACTAATAACAGACTTCTCAGCATAAACCTTACAGGCCAGAAGGGACTGGAATGATGCATTTAATGCCATGAAGCAGAAGGGCCTGGAACCAAGATTACTTTATCTGGTGAGACTATCATTTAAATTTGAAGGGAGGATTAAACAATTTCCAGATAAGCAAAATCTGAGAGAGTTTACCTCCCACAAACCATCTCTGCAGTCTATTTTGGAGGGACTGCTATAGATGGAAGTGTTCCTAGGATTGGATAGCTGTCACCAGAGGTAGTAAAATAATGGTAGGGAGGGTGGAGCAGCTGACAGCGAGGCAAATGCAAAATTAAATTGACTATCCCCAAAGTCAATCAAGGGAAAGAGAAAAAGTATAGAATCTGATACCCAATATATAAAGAATGAAGGAGGAAGAAAAAGGAGGGGAAATAGAAAAGAACCTTTAGATTGTGTTTGTAACAGCATACTAAGTGAGTTAAGTTAGACTCTTAGATAGTAAGGAAAGTAACCTGGAACCTTTGCTAACCATGAATCTAAAGCCTGAAATGGCAATAAGTACATACCTATTGATAATCACCCTAAATGTAAATGGACTGAATGCACCAATCAAAAGACATAGTCACTGAATAGATAAAAAAACAAGACCCATCTATATGCTGCTTACAAGAGACTCACCTCAAACCCAAAGACATGCACAGACTAAAAGTCAAGGGATGGAAAAAGCTATTTCATGCAAACAATAGGGAGAAAAAAGCAGGTAGCAGGTGTTGCAGTACTAGTATCAGACAAAATAGACTTCAAAACAAAGAAAGTAACAAGAGATAAAGAAGGACATTACATAATGATAAAGGGCTCAGTCCAAAAAGAGGATATAACCATTATAAATATATATGCACCCAACACAGGAGCACCAGCATATGTGAAACAAATACTAACAGAACTAAAGGGGGAAATAGACTGCAATACATTCATTTTAGGAGACTTCAACACACCATTCACTCCAAAGGACAGATCCACCAGAAAGAAAATAAGTAAGGATAAAGAGGCACTGAACAACAGACTAGAACAGATGGACCTAATAGACATCTATAGAACTCTACACCCAAAAGAATTTAGAAGTGTGATGGATACACACTCTTCTCAAGTGCACATGGAACATTCTCCAGAATAGACCACATACTAGGCCACAAAAAGAGTCTCAGTAAATTCAAAAAGATTGAAATTATACCAACCAACTTTTCAGATCACAAAGGTATAAAACTAGAAATAAATTATACAAAGAAAGCAAAAAGGCTCACAAACACATGGAGGCTTAACAACACGCTTCTAAATAGTCAATGGATTAATGACCAAATTAAAATAGAGATCAAGGAATATATGGAAACAAATGACAACAACAACACAAAGCCACAACTTTTGTGGGACGCAGCGAAAGCAGTCTTAAGAGGAAAGTATATAGCGATCCAGGCACACTTGAAGAAGGAAGAACAATCCCAAATGAATAGTCTAACATCACAGTTATCACAATTGGGAAAAGAAGAACAAATGAGGCCTAAAGTCAGCAGAAGGAGGGACATAGCAAAGATCAGAGAAAAAATAAACAAAATTGAGAAGAATAAAACAATAGAAAAAACCAATGAAACCAAGAGCAGGTTCTTTGAGAAAATAAATAAAATAGATAAGCCTATAGCCAAACTTATTAAGAGAAAAAGAGAATCAACACACATCAACAGAATCAGAAATGAGAAAGGAAATATCACAATGGACCCAACAGAAATACAAAGAATTATTAGAGAATACTATGAAAACCTATATGCTAAGAAGCTGGAAAACCTAGAAGAAATGGACAACTTCCTAGAAAAATACAACCTTCTAAGACTGACCAAGGAAGAAACACAAAATCTAAACAAACCAATTACCAGCAAAGAAATTGAAACGGTAATCAAAAAACTACCCAAGAACAAAAGCCCTGGGCCAGATGGATTTACCTCGGAATTTTATCAGACACACAGAGAAGATATAATACCCATTCTCCTTCAAGTTTTCCAAAAAATAGAAGAGGAGGGAATACTCCCAAACTCATTCGGTGAAGCTAACATCACCCTAATACCAAAACCAGGCAAAGACCCCAGCAAAAAAGAAAATTACAGACCAATGTCCCTGATGAATGTAGATGCAAAAATACTCAATAAAATATTAGCAAACAGAATTCAAAAATATATCGAAAGGATCATACACCATGACCGAGTGGGATTCATCCCAGGGATGCAAGGATGGTACAACATTCGAAAATCCATCAACATCATCCACCACATCAACAAAAAGAAAGACAAAAGCCACATGATCATCTCCATAGATGCTGAAAAAGCATTCAACAAAATTCAACATCCATTCATGATAAAAACTCTCAGCAAAATGGGTATAGAGGGCAAGTACCTCAACATAATAAAGGCCATATATGATAAACCCACAGCCAACATCATACTTAACAGGAAGAAGCTGACAGCTTTTCCTCTGAGATCAGGAACAAGACAGGGATACCCACTCTCCCCACTGTTATTTAACATAGTACTGGAGGTCCTAGCCATGGCAATTAGACAAAACAAAGAAATACAAGGAATCCAAATTGGTAAAGAAGAAGTTAAACTGTCACTATTTGCAGATGACATGATATTGTACATAAAAAAACCCTAAAGACTCCACTCCAAAACTGCTAGACCTGATACCGGAATACAGCAAAGTTGCAGGATACAAAATTAACACACAGAAATCTGTGGCTTTCCTATACACTAATAATGAGCTAATAGAAAGAGAAATCAGGAAAACAACTCCATTCACAATTGCATCAAAAAGAATAAAATACCTAGGAATAAACCTAACCAAGGAAGTGAAAGACCTATACCCTGAAAACTATAAGACACTCTTAAGAGAAGTTAAAGAGGACACTAACAAATGGAAACTCATCCCATGCTCGTGGCTAGGAAGAATTAATATCATCAAAATGGCCATCCTACCCAAAGCAATATACAGATTTGATGCAATCCCTATCAAATTACAAACATTCTTCAATGAATTGGAACAAATAGTTCAAAAATTCATAGGGAAACACCAAAGACCCTGAATAGCCAAAGCAATCCTGAGAAAGAAGAATAAAGTGGTGGGGATCTCACTCCCCAACTTCAAGCTCTACTACAAAGCCATAGTAATCAAGACAATTTGGTACTAGCACAAGAACAAAGCCACAGACCAGTGGAATAGATTAGAGACTCCAGACATCAACCCAAACGTATATGGTCAATTAATATTCGATAAAGGAGCCATGGACATACAATGGAGAAATGCAAGTCTCTTCAACAGATGGTGCTGGCAGAACTGGACAGCTACATGTAAGAGAATGAAACTGGACCATTGTCTAACCCCATACACAAAAGTAAATTCAAAATGGATCAAAGACCTAAATGTAAGTCATGAAACTTAGAAAGTCTTAGAAAAAAACATAGGCAAAAATCTCTTGGCTGTGAACATTAGTGACTTCCTCATGAATATATCTCCCCAGGCAAGGAAAACAAAAGCAAAAATGAACAAGTAGGACTATATCAAGATGAAAAGCTTCTGTACAGCAAAGGACACCATCAATAGAACAAAAAGGTACCCTATAGTATGGGAGAATATTTTCATAAATTATGGATCTGATAAAGGCTTGACATCCAAAATATATAAAGAGCTCATGCTCCTCAACCAACAAAAAGCAAATAATCCAATTAAAAAATGGGCAGAGGAGCTGAACAGACAGTTCTCCAAAGAAGAAATTCAGATGGCCAACAGACACATGAAAAGATGCTCCACATCACTAGTTATCAGAGAAATGCAAATTAAAACCACAATGAGATATCATCTCACACCAGTAAGGATGGCCACCATCCAAAAGACAAACAACAACAAATGTTGGCAAAGCTGTGGAGAAAGGGGAACCCTCCTACACTGCTGGTGGGAATGTAAATTAGTTCAACCATTGTGGAAAGCAATATGGAGGTTCCTCAAAATGCTCAAAATAGACTTACCATGTGACCCAGGAATTCCACTTCTAGGAATTCACCCTAAGGATGCAGCACTCCAGTTTGAAAAAGACAGAATCACCCCTATGTTTATTGCAGCACTATTTACAATAGCCAAGAAATGGAAGCAACCTAAGTGTCCATCAGTAGATGAATGGATAAAGAAGATGTGGTACATATACACAATGGAATATTATTCAGCCATAAGAAGAAAACAAATCCTACCATTTGCAACAACATGGATGGAGCTAGAGGGTATTATGCTCAGTGAAATAAGCCAAGCGGAGAAAGAGAAATACCATATGATTTCACTCATCTGTGGAGTATAAGAACAAAGGAAAAACTGAAGGAACAAAACAGCAGCAGAATCACAGAAACCAAGAATGGACTAACAGTTACCAAAGGGAAAGGGACTGGGGAGAATGGGAGGGTAGGGAGGGATAAAGGCGGGGAAGAAGAAAGGGGGTATTATGATTAGCATGTATAATGTGGGGGGTGGAGGAAAGGGGAGGGCTTTGCAACACAGAGAAGACAAGTAGTGATTCTACAGCATCTTATTACACTGATGGACAGTGACTGTAATGGGGTTTGTGGGGGGGACTTGGGGTAGGGTAGAGCCTAGTAAACATAATGTTCTTCAAAAAAGTAGAAATAAATAAATTTTAAAAAATGTATTGTAGTACTTTCTAAGCCCCAGTTTTCTTATCTGTAAAACAGGGAAAATAATAGAATCTACCTGTAATTTTGTTGTGAGAATTGAACAATTAATATATGTAAATCACATAGCATAGTTTCTTGTACATTGTAAGTGACTGACAAAAGTTAGCTTTCTTTCATTGTTTTATTAAGTATAGGCAAGTAGACATGGCTGCATGTGAAGTTGGTGAAAAAGATCTAAAGGTTTTATGGACTAAAAAATCAAGGAGGTCAGGAGGTCAGGGGATCTAGATGCCAAGAACAACTAAGGCAATCTTGGGACTGCATTCTGAGGTCTGCAGAATAAGAATACCTTAAGCACATATCAGACCCCAAACTTGAGTTTTATGCTCAGTTTTGGGTGCCATATCTTAACAGGTACACTGAGAAAAACAGTGAACTCCTTAAGGAGTATGAGCAGAAGGATGAAGGTTTGGAAAACCATGACATGATCACAGCATGGAGGGGTGCTTACAATGGAAATATAATGGCTTAACTGTTGCAAGATAGTTGTCCACAAATATCTGTCATGAGGAATGGGGGTAGATATTCTCCAGAGGATAAACCTATGATCAGAAGATAGACAGTATACACAAATCGAAATTTAATATTATAAATAAAAATTTAAGCTCCTCTCAACTGAAACAAGTTATTTTGTGGAGTAAAGAGGGATTATAATTTGATCCCCAATCTTACAGATGAAGAAAATTAAGGTTAAAATTAAAGTATTGACCATGATCTCAAAGCTAGCCTGTACAGAACCAACATTTTAATCTTAACCTTTTGACTCTATCCAGGGATTGTCATGGTCTTTTAGTGAGTCAAAGAGCAGTTAGGACAAGTCCACAGTCATTGGCCCCACTATCTGATCAAGTGGCCTGAGCCTCATGAGTGAAGCTGAAGCCAAATGCAACTGTTTTGAAGAGACTCTGTGCTGGAGGTAATCCGCAGTGCTGAGTCTACACAGAGAAAGGTGCAGAGTCTAACCACCCAGCTAGCTAGAGCCATCCACCAAGTGGATGGGGGGTAGAGTGACGGGATGTGAACAGAAGCTATTGATGTTTTTTGCCCAGTGTTTGAAAACCCACTGTGAATATTGATGCCAAGAGCCTGTTGCTGGCTCCTAGAAACAAACAGAAGATGGAACAGCCATTTTTCCCCCTCAGTACAGAATACCATTAGCCAAATGCAAAATTTCAGTTTGATTGAGAAACACAAGTCCATCATACATTTGCTCCTATTAAAATGTGGTTGTTGATGCTTTGGGGAGTGGGCTTTCCTGAAAATGTTATACTAACCACAGCGTGCAGAGGCCATACGCGTGTAACGATACCCCGTCCTGACAGCTGCATCAGCCAATGGATGGATTTCTAAATGATTATTCAATCCTTTCCAACAGAACCTCATTAGCTGTGACCATTGTTGCCCTCTCTCCTGCCAGTAAGTTGGTTTTCAGTTCAGTGGAAGCTTAGAATTTTCCTACTCATGCAGGCAGATTAAGGCTCTCAACTAACTCAGGTGTAACTTATTTAATTCACCACCCAACTAATTATTGCTGATGCAGATAAACCACGCTAAGAGGAAAGAATCTACCTCCTCACATAGAACAAAGAACAAGCAAGCATGCTTCTGAACACCCAGCAAAGGATGTGTCAGCTGGCAGACATCTTTAAAAAGCAGACAAATGCCCCAGTGACTTCAAAAATCAATGAATTCTAAAAGGAAAAAAAATCATAGCATGGTCTTTGTGCATCTGGGGTCTACCTGACAACTTCGAATGCCACTTAATAATGGAGACAGAATCAACTGTTTTACTCATGCAAAATTCGAATTCAGCAGGTTCTTGCACAATTCCACTTTAAACCAAGTATTTTTCTTCCTCCCCAAATTGGGTTTGATTAGCAGTGAATAAAATATGGAGACTAGAATTGAAGATATTTTCGTTAGTGTGAACGAACTCTTAGTCCTTTAGAGAGGTTAACTTTGAAATGTGAACTTAATTAAATGCCTTTTGCTGTAAAGAGCATTAATTGCATGTATCTTATTGTAAAAAAAATTGTCTCAAAGGAAGATAATTTTAAAAATCAGACTTTTGTTTTGACAGGTTATTTCTCAAAAGACATATTCAGGAAACAAGTTATTTGAGCATATACTGTGAAAACAGTATAGAGCCAATCTTAACATCCTGCTAAAATAATTTGTTTTTTCATGTACAAAGGAAATGGGCTGAACAAATGTTTCAGTCTTGTCAGAGAATGGCATTCTTACCTATGGAAGGAAATCTCCATACAGTTTTTTCTCTTATAGAAGTTGCTACTACATGGCAGTAACAGTATGTTCATCGAATTCCTGCTAACCCATTACTGGGAGGTGTTTTGGGAATTAGTTCATGGCTCCCTTGTGCAAGAACAGCAAACTTTCTGAGTATGGCCAAGGAGAACTGGCCAGGCAGCAGGAAAGGGTCTAGGACTAGCTCCACCACTCGCTGTCTGTGACCTTAGTGAATCTCTAACTCTCTGAGCCTGTTCCTTCATCTGTAAAGTAGAGATCACAGCCCTTTCATAATACGTAGTACAACTGAACAGAAATAAGCCTTGAAAAGCCAAATTCCATTAAAATGACCAGGTCATTGCAGGGCTAACCAACAGAGTATTGACTCATAATCAGGCTGTAGAAACCCACTCAGCCTGGATTTCTATGTGCTATACGACAAAACACAGGAGATGCTTGAAGTTAACATTTGTGATGCCCACAAAAAAATATCTTCACAGTAAATGGCACTTTGTTTCTATAGAGAGAACTTCAGATGACTTAACACATACAATGAACCAGATACAAGTCTCCAATTCCCTCCTCCCTCCCCTCCTCCCCTGCTTCTCTCTCTCTCCTAAATGCTCTGTGATGCCAGAAGTGATTTTAAGCTCTCTTTGGTGTAAATTTACTTTCAGCTTGGAGAAAGACATCATCAACAACCCACTACCCTGAAACAGGGGTGCCATGACCCTCTCTGGAGAACATCAATCATTCACATTTTCCTCAGCACCCATAACGTAAGATAGTTCCCAAAATTTATTCTCCAGTGTCAAAGTCCAAAAGGTTCACCGAGAAAAAAAAACATCTAAGAGAGCTCCATGACTAAATTTTTGGGAAGCATTATATACTTTACTTCCCTCTTGGAAATTAATTTCTCTTAGTTTTTGCAGGAAATAAATGTATTTAACTTTGTTTAACCTGGTATTTCTTGAACATATTTGCCTCTGTCCTCGTGGTAGCTCTTTGGAAGACCCACTTTTGTACATTTAGAAAATTCCAATTCAATCACTTGGTGCTTAGTATCATGTGCACCACTTCACAGAAACAGGACAACAGGAAAATCTCAAAAAAAACAGAACTTAACACACTTTTAAGTAATCCCTGGGTCAAGGAGGAAGTCTGAACGGATTTTTTTTTTTTAATCCTTGAACTTTAGAGAATTCATATCAATATTTGCTATTTCTGTATTTCCCAGTTCAGGAATTTTGCCTGAATCATGGCAAACTCTTCCAATCCATTGGCCCAGAGTTGCACCATCTCATTTTTAATGCCAGTTTTCCTACACTGTTCCCTGTTACTTTATTATTCAACTGTGTTGCTTCCCCTAGCTCTCTTCCCTTTGTCAGTTTTACCAAATCATTTTCCTCTATGTTCTCAGAGAATGTTGCAGGTCTGTCCTTTCAATCAATAATTCTGTGAGTGGGAGGGAGGTTTGCAATCAAGGATTTGAGTCTCTGTATCCAATGAAAATATACCTCACTATCTTCATCACCCATTGAAAACATACTTCACTATCTTCATCTTTGCCAGTTCCTTCTGCATCCCGCCCTACAGCCTCACTGTGTGCAGTAGGAATTGCATGGGATGATGCAGAGCATGTCCCTAGCATGGCATCTGGATGTAACAAACACACAATAACTGCTTGCTGTGGTTGTACAAAATACAGTGGAGTATCCACAAAAGAAGCAAAGAAATATTTTTGCAGTAAAATAACAGAGTACACATAACTAGATATAAAAAGTCATAAATGAATTCTCCCAGCAGACAAAAAAAAAAGATAGTCGTTACATTTATTTACATTATGTACATATTAAAAACAATATGCAGAAAAATAAGAAGAGGCAAAAGCAAGAATCATCATCCATCCACCATTTCTAGAATGTCCACTGTTCAGGACAGTCCTCCAAGCTCTTCTCAACCCAACATTCTTTGTTCTCCCATGATTCCAGATGGTAAATAGTAGATAATTTTGTCTCTCATAATAATCACTCATTATTCTCATGAGTAAATTATCAGAGAATTCTAGCTTTAAAAAATACAGCTACTCGAGAGAAAGAGAGAGAGAACAGCATAAGAAAACTGTTTTACCAGCAATAGAACAGTAATGGCTGTTAAATACTACCCTAATCTTACAACAGATTATTGAAAATTTCAAAGTGGCAGCTTTGATTTGAAGATTCACCTCATTGACTATCTAATTCATACCTAATGACATAATCATTGGTGAACAGTAAACGCAATTCAGAGGGTCAGAACTCTCCTATTAGTCATTAGCTTTTATATCCGGAGTGCTGTTTTACAACTGAGGCTTGTATTTTACTATTTAAAAGAAGAAAGTATCCCCATTTCCAAGGGGATGATTATTAAAGTGCTGCCACAAATGTCACATGGTTATTATAGCATAAATAGAAAGCTGTTTGAGACACACACAAAATACATTTAAATCTATTCCACCAAAAAAAAAATTTCACAAACAGAACTCAGCTAGAAATAAATTAATTACCTTATTTATGTTCCACAAGGAAAACAAGTGTTAGATATCCTGCTGCATTGTTTGTGGTAAGCAATCAATATTTTACTGTCTAACCATATTTAACTTTATGTGTATATCTAAATCCCTTTCTACTAGGAATTCTAATACAATACTCTAAGCATAACTCATGGCCATATTCAGGTGAATTAAAGATTCCCTGAAATACACCACACAAAGGAAGTCATATTTCCTCTGCATTGGTTTCTCTTATTCATTACCTAATCCTTCAACCCCCAATTCTCCCCACAGTTCTGTACTACTTTAAACAAAATATGTTCAATTGGACTTTTTTGGTAAGGCATAACTCTGTGTTCTTACCTTATCATAGACCATTAACAAAGACCCCAAATTTTTATATGGTAAGTACTCTTAACAAAATAGGTTTCTAAAATGTTATGTGATTAATTAGAGAATTGTGCTTGCTTGTATTAAGCTCCTTTGGAAGGTTTGCTTATAGATTCAAGTGCCTGTAGCTCAAATATTGATCTGTTTCCTGGATTCTGAAGATGGATAGGACAGGACTGTAATGTTGGGGTTTGCAATAGTTAACCTGAAAGCCTTTTCAAGATGCCTGAGAAATTGCTGGGTGGTAAATATCAAGAATTCCTTAACCATGGGAAATGCTTGCATAACTACAATTTTACATGTGTGTGTGTGTGTGTGTATGTGTGTGTGTGTGTGCGTGTGTGTGTGTTATTTGACATTTGTTACCAATGCTTTATATTTCAAAATCCAAGAGAGGGGTCAATGCTAAAAAAAAGTAGTGAACTAGAAAAAAAATGCCAAATGGCAATGTTGGTTTTATTTCTGATAGGATATCAGTGTGATGAGTCTGAGGAGAGCAGATTAGGGGAAACCTGTGTCTTTCGTGTCAGCTTGAAGCTGCTGGACCTGATTTATTTTATCTTAGCATTTATAAGATTAAAAAGTAATACTCACTAGACTTTACACTTAATGCTTACATTTAATAAATGATTTTATCTCCATATCCATATGACTGCTACTTCCCTTTCTCAAAATTTCAGTTTAGTATTATCTTAGAGCATATTTCTTAATAAACTCTAAATCTGTACTAATATTGAGTAGTTCCAAGGGTTGCCCACAGTCTTAGAAGAAACCAATGAGTGAGTAGCCTTAACTGCACCCATCCCAACTACGCACAGAACCCTGCCCAACCTCATCTGAAGAGACACCAAAGAAGTAAAAGGCAGGGTTTTCATATAATAGGGTTATAATATATACAGTATATATATATATAAATATTGGAATTTGTAACCTAATATGAATGCATGCATTAATCCTATCACATTAATGAGGTTAAGTCAGACAGGACAGCAAAAAATAAGTCAAGTTATTTGATAGGTAGATTCATAGCTCTGAGCATTGCCATCATATATTAATGATAATATTTTGTAATCCTCAGAGGCAAAGGCTGGCCCTTTATCAATGAAAAGCCCTGTGGCAAATTTTTCCCAAGGGCATTAGATTCTCAATCTGATGCATTTTCAAAAAAAAAGTTAAGTAAAGACTTTTCTATGGGAGAGCTTCGGGAGAAATGTGAAAGTTTTGCCAAGACTGGAAGTTACTGTTTCTTCTTGCCAATGCCTAAAAAATACGGTAAAGATTATGCCAAAAAGTCTTCAGGGATAATTCAACTTCAATTACTATAACCCAGGCAACACTCACAAATATCAGATTTTATAAAGTAAAAAAAATACTGTAACATATTACATGAAGCTGAGTTCTTCTGAAATCTTGACTATCTGAAGTTCTTAGGAGGAAAGCGATTCATCAGCACCATTATCTCCTGGCACTGGAAATGATTTCTTAGTCTCTTATCCTTTATTTACAGTAAACACTTATTTGTTGCCCTCACTTCAGTAATGAAGATCATGGATAAGGGAAAACACATGCCTTCAATTGGAGCCTCTCATTCTTTGCCAAAAAAAACCTCTCACTACTGACTACACTCTGTGGACTTCTCATAAAAGCCGCACCTTCCACCATAACTCTCCTCCTCTTTATATGCTGCCTGGTCTGTACGTAATAGTGGCTCACTTCGAATATTTCCTCAATTCGAATAAGCCCAATTATCTTTGACCTTTTTTGCTGCCTTATCTGATTGAATTGCATCTTGCCAATAATTGAGGCCAGGAGAAGGCCTGAAAAGTCATGACGAATCTCAAGTAATTCTCAGATAGGATTTTCACACATTTAAAATGAGATGTAACCCATTTTAATCATTTTCACAGGGCTCAATAAAAGAAGGTCACATCAGACAAAACTCTACCAGCAGGATACATCTTCAGTTTCTCTACCCGGATTCCCACAGATCTCTCTGTATCTTTTCATTGGTGTGAAGAACGGCCTTCAGGCTCTTGGAACAAACTTCCATGCATCTGAATGACAGAGGTTCAGGGGCATGAAAGCCCAGCTCACTTGCCACAGGTTGTGGGAAAGGCACATTTATAAATAAGAATTACCTGTCATAAAAAGGAGCAATTTGAGATTTTGGCATAAAAATACGATTGTCATAACAAATTTGATAGAAAGGGTGAGAAAAAAAAGAAGAGTAAGCCTTCCAAAACACTGTGGAGAATTAGAAAGAAATGGAAAATATGCAAGGACTCAACTGAGGAGATTCATCAACAAAATACAAGAAGAAACTAGGAAAATGAAGGGAAGACAATTAATTGGAGACAAAATTCCTGAGCTGAGAAAAAGCAGAAGCCATGAGATTCAAGGCGACCACAAAGTGCCAAACAGGATAACCTTAAGGAGACTCATCCTCAGTGACAATGAGATTTCAGATCCCTGAAGATGATTTCAAGATCCAAATAAGAACATCAAAAAGAACAGGTTTCCTGCAAGGAAAGGAGAATCCTTAGAGGCATCAGGCTTCCCATCAGCAATGTCATCTGCTAGAAGACCAGGGAGTGATCCTCTAAAGTTATGAGTTCTATTTCATGGCAAAAGAATGCATTTTTAGACAAAAAGTTTATCTCCACTAATCCTTTGTAAAAAGTAACTTGAGGCTGTAAACAGAAACACAAGAAGGAAGACATGGAATCGAAGAAATATTACTTCTAAAACAGGAGTTCAAAGGCAACATATCCCAGGAGGAGAACCACATGACACAACTAGAAAAGAGCTGTTCCCAAGTAGATGGGAAGGTCACAGGGATCCAAGGGAACAATTCTAAAAGAAAGTATCCCATTCCATTCATTTTTAAAGAAAGAAGCAAGCTGAGCTTAGCAGTTAGATAAAGCATATGTTTATTTTTGTCATGGTGGGGAAGGAGAAAGAAGGTCAGTTTGAAACTACAAGAAAAATTTGTTGTCTAAAACAAAAAATGATTCAAACATGGAAGAAACTGAACTACAGCAGGGTTTTGAGCAATTGAGCTGGGCAAGAACATTAAAGTGGAAGAAAAATACGTATTGTGGATACTTTGGTATTCCTCAGACACTTGTTCAGGGCTGACTCGACCATCCCCCAGCTGCTGGTCATATCAGATGCTTACTGCTCACATCTTTGGTCTCTACCAAGAACTGCCCTCTGCCTCAGGGAATGGTCTCTCCCAAGGTTATGTCCCCTGTAGGGTTACCTGAGGCCTTAGTTGCATCCACATTGTGTATAAGCTTCTCTGGCCGCCCACTTCTGCCCTCTGCCCTTCTGTGGAGTCTCACCTTCCTCACTTCCTTACAATCTTTCCTTCCTCACTTGTTTATGAATAAATTCCCTAAGAGCACTCCACATGTAATTCTCCATCTCAGAGTCTGTTTCCAGAGAACCCAGTCTAAGACACAGGCAGAAAGTCACAAAGGTAAAAGGGGGGCAGAGAATGGCACACAGCTCTCTCTCTCTCTGTAACATAGGATTCATGTGGAGAGATGGAGAGGCATGGAGAAAGGAAATTAACAGAGACATGGAGGCCAGAAAGTAGAGAGACCTGAATGCCACACTTTGGAATCCATATGGAAAGACTTTGAACCTCTGAACTTCTCTGAACCTCTATGTCTTCATTTGTAGAACAGATAAAAACCTTGGGGCTCTTCTGAGAAAAATGAGATACAGTCTGTGAAAATCCTTTGTGATAAGATTCAAATGTGTATTATTAATAGACTTTAGCCAATGATGTTTGACCATGACTTCAGGCCTGATAACATGGAGAAAGTCCACTTGGAACAAATCCATTTACAATAGAAATAAGAGCATTTTATGCCAAAAGAAAGGGAATCACACCCAAAAGCCAGTCTAATGACAGTGGTTACTGGAGGAGAGCATGATTCTGAGTTAGGAGGGGTCGCTTGGATTTGTCCAACCTACCCTTACTGCCCTCCACCCAGAGCCCAGTGAACTTCATATAGGTTTGTGGTGGTGGTGGTAGGAAGGAGGAGTGGGAATGGAGGAAGAATCAGGGAGGAAAAGTTGAGTAAAAACAGGAAGGACTGCTGAGGTTGAGCTCTGTAAGAGCACAAATCGCCCTGCTCCGTTGTATGACCCAAAATTGGGAGAGAGAGATTTTATCTACTTCTGCCAGGACTGTGATGGCACTCTGGCATCCTGAGGACCCTTGAAAGTGTAATGCACAGTTGCCACCTTAGTGATCCCACATCAATGATGCTCAGCCCAAGAGGCGGAGTCCAAGGAGGGCAGCTCAGCCATGGGCCAAAGGCTGGGAAATGCCAGGGACCAGAGGCTTAAGCAGGAGGACATACATGCAGAGGTAGAACATAAGGGCCATATGTGGCACCCGTCAGAACCCAATGGGACTCCCAGCAGTAATGGCCAGACCTGTTCTACAAGTGGGGATCCTGCAAACACAGGTGGGATGAGAATCAGAGAAATTTGTGACTGCTAATGTCATGCCATTTCAACCAGAATTTATATAGCTTGGGGGACATAATAATAATTACTATTATTATTTACCAGATAATAGCAATCCATTGGAAAAATTGTCTTTTGTTTCTTATTGTTGCCTAACTTAATTCCCTGCAAGAGGGGCTGAATGTTGACTGAGTGAATAAATAAATGCATGACTACTTCATTAGGTCAAGTTTCCCTGAAATGGAAACATGAAATGTATTATGAAGGCCCAAAGAATGACGTATCAGACTCATCATCAAAGGATGACTAGTGAAAAAAAAGTCCAAAGGCTCTGGAATGTTCCAGAAGCACTCAGACTTCCATGGGTGTGTCCTCTATAATTAAGTCCAAAATCTCCTCTGGAATTGATAATATTTTCCATCTGCAATACCTCCTTGGGGTGGTAAATGTCATTTAAATCTAGATCAAGGTGTCAGGACCAAGGTGGACATTTAGTCTTCACAATAACCCTGCAAATAACGAGTAAGCAATCACTATCTTTTCTTCATAAGAAAAAAAGCCTTTGAAATATGTACCATAACCTCTGAAAAGTACAATTATCCTCCTCAAGAATTGAGGCATTTTTTTTCTGAAAACTTCTTAAAACTCATTCATGCTGAAGTATTTGGGACTTAATATATTCCCGTTAGAATTATTTGCCTGGATAAAGCTGACACAGCCAACAGAAATGAATCCCTGTTACAACTCTATACATCAAGGAGAGATTCCATGAGGAGAGCAAATCTCCTGCCTTCCTCATTCTACTCAGTCTATTGCCCTGTCTGCATCATGGATTAACTGCTTTGTAACTGTCCTGGAATTGCATCATGAGTATATGTTCTGTTTTTTCATGTAATTTAAAACTCCTTGAGATCAGACATGTTTTTTTTTTTATTTCTTGAGTGCTCCTGTAAAATTGTACTTATCTCCTAGAATTTTTCTGTACTGATTCTAGCCTCCAGTCTCTCTCCCCTCTAGTCTGTCTGTACTTCCACCACTGGATTTATTCTCCCAGAGCGGTGTTCTCCAAAGTGGGGTGCACATATCCAGGGAATGAGCAAAATGACTTCTGGGTGTTCAGGGGAAAATATTAGAACTTTTACATATATTTACTGTTATCTAAAAATAAGAAATTTTATAAGCTTAATTAAATTTAATAATTGACTTCATGATGCTGTCTTCTCCTGGTCTACATGTAAGAATGTCAAAGGTACAGAAGATACATGAGATATCCAGAGATGACCAGCATCCCTTCACTTCTCTTGACCATTTATTAGTGCTTTATAGTTTAAGTATATGGAGGTAAAAGTGGGGTTACAAACTGCATAACTGAGTTTTAACTAAAGTAACCCCTGCAAAATGGACACCTGGCTTAAAAATTCCTACAAAGAAACCGTAAATGGAAGAGAATACCAATTTTGCAAGGAAAATGGCAGAAGTAACATTTTTATCCCTAGGTCAAACTCTTCATCTAACACATTATAAAATTAGTAATAAGAAATTCTTTTCAAAATTCAAAATTATCCAGAAGACAATCTAAGATGTAGATTTACATTTATCTTCATTAACAATGAACTTCATCTTATGTGTGTATTGTATTTTGACATATTAATGAATGATTATGATATATATATATGTAGAATTATAGTAGCTAATGATAACATGAATCAATAATAATTAATAAGAAATTTTAAAATTAAGCATCTAAAACATAGAGTAACTGGTTCAAGGTCACAGGGCTAATAGTGTGGTAGAGCCAGGATTGGAATCCAGGCTGGCTGTCTCCAAACCCTGCACAACTAACCTCTACATTACCCTGCTAACAACAGAAGATCACATTGTTCGAGGGTCATCCATGCATTAGAATCAATCTTGATGATAATATAAAGACTATGATTTTACTATGTAAGTTCAATTTAAATCTAGATCAAAGAAATCTAAATTTGGGCTATAATCTTATATTCCAAAGCTAAAATGCTTATAAGAAAGCTTTATCTAATTTAAGATTACTAGCTCTAATATAAGCACAGAGTTAATACTACTTTTCTTCTAATCTGTACAAAGAGTTCTATTCTTCCCATAGTAAAATATGTCATAGAACTTAAACGAGTAAGCAATCACTATCTTTTCTTCATAAGAAAAAAAGCCTTTGAAATATGTACCATAACCTCTGAAAAATACAATTATCCTCCTCAAGAATTGAGGCATTTTTTTTCTGACAAAAATGATGGGCAATTGATCTGTAGTTCTTTCTTCCTCAAAAAAATTATTGTATATTGTGTAATGATCATTATAATTAAAAATTAAGATGGCTTGCAATAATTCCACCATTATTTGATTCAAAATCTTTATAAAATATTGGCATTTTCCAACATTTATTTTTCCTGTCTATGTTCCATTTAAGGCCAAATTTTCAAACCCAGCTGCCAAATTACACATATAATTACTGCATTTGCGCACAAAAATGTGATAATTGCTTACACAATTTCAGAGGCCAGCTTGAGGCTCCTTTCCAAATTTGCTTTACATGTACAGTACAGTGTATGTAGTTTTATATGAAAATGGGGGAGAGTAGAATTCATGGTTGGTCCAGGTAATGTGTGAAAATGGGTCCAAAATAAAGTCTTTCTATAAATGTCTGGGCCTGTCTTCACATTTTCTCCCCATAGACCTTTGTAAGAGTATTAAAGAGCTGCTCAAACTCCCACTGATGTTGGTGTTGCAGCAGTGGAAGGGTATGGTGCCTGGTATAATGCTGTAAATAGGACAGGTGCCCATTCTGTTGGTGGTTGGCATGTTGTTATAGGGATTCTTCTGTCTATGAACTGCCTCTAACAACTTGGGTAGGAAAAGATAAAGGTGATAAAAGGTCCACAATCATACAATAACCTCAGTCAGGAAGAGTGCTTGAACACAGGTGGCTGAGGATTAACCCTTCCAACTTTGCTTGATGGTGGACATGCTGTTTGGCAAATGTCCACCATGGATACAGCTCACAATGGGTATTCCTCATGGACAGTTTGATTCATGAAAAGGCAAAGAATAGAGATCTAGCTAGTCATCTTCACTAGTAAGATGATCGGAGATACTTTTGTTTCTGCACAAGTTGGGTAGAAAGTTGTGCCCAGTTATACATATGCTGATTACTAGGCTCAAAAACTCTAGCTCTCAAACTCAAGGACTATGAATATGATCGCTGACTATGACCAGATATATCTGACTATGGAACTGATCAGAAGCAATTAAGCCAGAAGTCTATTAAATATTGAAGGAAATTCTGTTGCCAAAGAAACCCTCTGAAAGATCATCCTCCCCAGTGTCCACCTGAAATAATAACATTTCCACATCACTCAGAGAGTCAAAATTTGGAGCTAATGCATTAATCTTTGGGTTGCCTCTGGTGGGAAATATACATGTTTCTGAGGGGATGCATGCAAAGAAGTGTATGTATGTTTGCATACTGGGTAGCTGAAGGGCACTCACTGCTCTGTTATTCAGTTCTGCCTTCCCATGGTTCATGGGCTTTGGGGCTGTAAATCTCATCCTTAGTCCCAGAAGCAAATGAGACCCTGATTATCATGCAAACCAGAATAATTCCACCCACCCAATCTCCACATCAACCTTGGCATGACAATTGGTTTAAGAATGATCAGTAATCCCACTCTAAATGAATCAATCAATACATGGCACCTGATCACCATCACTGGTTCAGTTGAGTCAAAACAATACAAAGAACAAGATTTTTGGTGAGGGGCTGGGGGGAGACACTTTTCCTCTATCTGGATGTGAAAGTAGAAATATGTTGCCTTGATGACTGCTGGAAACCACCTTACAACCACAAAGAAAATCAGTTATGGAATAAAGCTATAACTGGGTACACAGTGAAAGAAGGAAGAAAAAAATGCTAAGACTAGGTCCCTGATAGTATCACTGAATTAGATCAACCAATAGTGAAACTCACCCAACCTCTGAACTTCCAACATTGAGCCCATAAGTATCTTTTTCCACTTAATCCCATCTGAGCTTTGTATTCTGTTAATTGATGTATCTTCTAACGCTATTTGGATATTGGGAAATAATAGCCCAGGAAAGCTTTGATTTTTGTGAAGTCTCCTAAGAAGTTTAGGCTAACACCTGGAATACCTGTCCCAGTTCCAGCCATGCTGACTTCTACTGTGAAATTCAAGACAGTTCTAGCTGGCTTGAGAGGTTCTGTAGGGTACTAGGAAGCACATAGAATTTGGTCAAGCTCAAATCCCTGCCTTTTCACCTACTAGTTGAGTAAGGTGACCATATAATTTAAATCAGGATACTTATGAGTAAAAGGAGTGCTACTAATAATGTCTGGAATAACAATCGTTAACTGAGACAATGCCAGGAATGGACATGAATGGTTCACCGACCACCTGGTTGCTTTGGACAAGTCTTTGAGTGTCAGTTTCACACATCTGTAAAATAGGACTAGCAGAGTTTGTCTCACATGGTTGTTAGAGGATTCAAGGAGATACTGCTCACTAAAACACATAATAGGTGTCGAGAAGAATTGGCCTTATGAAGGAAGACCATCCCACTTTTTTATTCTAAATGCTTCTGAACTAACAATTCTTAGAAGGATATTCATACATTTATTGAGTGATTTTGAGTTTTTTCTTTAACAAATAAGTCTTAATTAGAGGAAATAAATCTAAGAATCTCTGAAATACCTCACCGATGAATAATCTATAAAAATCAGGGCCAATCTTGCACATGGAAATGGTAGGTCATCATCCATTAGATAATTTTTTAGCGGTGCAGGGAAGTCCCCTTCCTTCCAATAAACTATTTTCTTCATGATACCTGAATTTCCCCAGCTATTGAAAATGGTTGTTCCTTACGTTCCATAGTACCTCACAGTTCAGAGTTTGCTGTAGCATGAGGTTGCAATTTAATTAACCATTCTCATAGCACTGCCCAGTGAGCTGGGGGCAAACTCCTAAAGAAATAATCATGCTCAGGTTACTGTGTCCTCTTCTCAGAATGCCCACCTTGAACATTCTGTAAATCTTGTCATCAATCCAAACTTTTCCTTGCCTGCATTTGGTTAAATCTTGCAAAGTCAAAATCGTTTCTCATTCCCCCTCTTTTGATCATTACATCATAAATTTGAAGTCACCTTCATGCTTTCAAGCCACTTCTCTGACACAGGAATATGAAACATGTATCAGTCAGAATCCACCTAAAACGTGAAAATGACACCAGTTATCTATACAGATATTTTATCATGAAGATTAGTTAACAAGGCAAATAAGAGGATAAAAAGAGAATTCTAAGGTACCTTGGAGGTGGCAACTTCAGGGAACAGCTACTTCCCCAAGGCTGAGGGAATAAAGAGAAGAGGTTGGAATTACTGAAACTTTAATTATGAATGCTAGAAGTTAGAAAAGCAAAAGGCTCCACGGAACTTGGACCTCTGTGGATGGGGCACTGCTCACCTGGTGCTGGTGCCTCTGTGTTTGGAAGAAGGTCTTGGTGCTGGGACCCAGACTTCCGAGGAGGGGGCTCCACCCAACAGGTGCTGGCATCTCTGAGGGGGCAGCTGTGAAGGCGCAAACTGGATTCCACTGCTGCTTACTGGAAGGAACTGCCCCCACCTGAGTAAAGATGCGTTGCTGGGGTTGCATTCACAGAAACGAGAAGCAAAATTAGAACAAGGAGGAGCAAGTCCACTTTCTTCCTCCAACCTCGCAGTCTCCCTCTGGTGCCCCCTATTGACAGTAAGTGGAATCCGCTTGTAAAGTGGAAATGTGATTGGCGGAGCCCCAGTCCCAGGATCACAAAGCAGAGAATGGGTTGGGAGCTTAAAGATAGTAACTTAATAACTAGGACAGAGCAGCACATTTTTACTGTATAGAGGAGGAAATCATAATCCTACTTTCAGAATAGAAATGCCCAGTTCGTATAAGACTTTTCTCATGCTCCCTACATCACTAAAAATAATGTAATAATTAAAAATATGGGCTCTGGAACTGGGTAGCCTAACTGCAAACCAAAGTACCTCTTACTAGTTAGGCACGTAATCCTGGACAAGTTACTTAACTGCCTGTACCTTGGCCTCTCACTTGTAAAATGAGAATCATAATATCTACCTAAAATTAACTGGGGTAAATAAAGTGTCACAAAATGTGGTGGCTTAAAGTGTATAGAAGTTTACTTCTCTCATGTAGCAGCCCCCACTTTGTGGTCCAGTAAGTTGAGTACCTCTACTTATGATTTCAATCCTCTTAAATCGACTAAGACTTTTTTTTGGCCAAACATATGATCTATCTTGGAAAACGTCCCAGGTGGATTTAAGAAGAATGTGTATTCTGCTGTTTTTGGATGGAATACTCTATATAAATCTGTTAAGTCCATCTAGTCTAATGTGTCACTTAAGGCCAATGTTTCCTTATTGATTTTCTGTCTAGACGATTTATCCATTGATGTAAATAGGGCATCAGAGTCCCCTACTATATTATTATTTTGCTCTCTGTTTCTCCCTCTAGGTCTCTTAATATTTGCTTCTATGTTGGGTGCAAAAATAGTTGCAAATGTTATATCCTCTTGTTGGGTTGACCCCTTTATCATTCTGCAATGCTCATCTTTGTCTGTACAGTCTTTGTCTGAAAGTCAGTTTTGTCTGATATAAATATAGCTACTCCAGTTTCTCTTTGATTTCCACCCAAATGGAATATCCTTTTCCATACCTTCACTTTCAGTCTGTGTGTGTCCTTATATCTAACGTGAGACTCATACAGGGGGCACATAGATAGGACTTGTTTTTTCTATGGGCAAGTTACTTAATGTCTTTTGATTGGGCAGTTTAGTTCATTTACATTTAAAGTGATTATTGGTATATATGCACTTATTGCCACTTTGTTAATTGTTTACGGGATGCTTTTTGTAGTTCCTCTTTGTTGCTTTCTTCTCTTACATTCTCCCTTTGTATTTTGATGACTTTCTTTAGTGGTATGTTTATAGTTCTTTCTCTTTACCCTTTGTATATTTACTATAGGTTTTGTTTTGTAGTTACCATGAGGTTTATATATAACAACTTATAGCTATAACAGCCTATTTTAAGCTGATAACAACTTAAGTTTGATTCCATCTTAAAACAACATTATTACCCCTAGCCTCCATGTTTTATGTTTTCTGTGTCACATTTTAGTTGTGTATCCCTTAACCAATTATTGTAATCATAGTTGTTTGCACTACTTTTGTCTTTGAACCTTCATACTAGCTTTATAAGTCATTACCCATTACCTTTACTACATAGCCCTGACCTTTCTCATGTTAGCCATTCTACTTTCTTTGGCCAATAAAATGGGCATAGCAGTAATAAGTATCACTTCTGGCAGAAGGATTAAGAAACAGTATGCCCTGTTATGGAAACATGTGTTAGCCTGGATCCCTGAGTATATACAATCAGAAGAGTTCACCTGACAACTAACAGGCATATAACATGAGAATGAAATAAGCATCTGTTAGGCTACAGAGATTTAGGGATTGTTACTACAGCACACCTAGGTCATCCTGACTGAAACATGATGATTCCAGGACATTTGGCAGAAAAGAATTTTAGGAGGCTCCTTCACCTTAGAGAACTACAGTATCAATTATATCATTAAAACTTTACTGTCTCAACAGAGGTGAGGCTTAGAACCTCACCTCCCCATGTTTTGAGAGAAATCTTCTGCATCCGTGGATGTTTTGTTGCCCTTGTCTAGCTTGGATTAATACTTAGTCTATAGGCACACACCTGATCATCTATATTTGCCCTCTTACAGCACTGAACTATGTTTTCTACCTTTATCTTGCATCTACCTACCACTTCAGCATTTTATTAAAAATAATAATAATAATAATAATAATAAAAAGGGAGAAATGTGGGATTCACATATAAATCAAGTATAAAAATCAAATGAATATTCATATTTGACCTGATTGTTTATAGTTCATAATGCGTGATCAAAACCGAAAGTTTCTGTGATGACTGCCCTTGCACTGTTCACCATATAAGAACTTATTCACTATGTAAGAATTTGTTCACCATGTAAGAACTTGTTCATTATGCTTCAGAAGATTGGAGACTGATGAGAATTAGGCTTGGGGTTGATTAATGATTGTGCATTGAGTCCCCTATACAGAAATTTATTGTTGTTAACAACCATTTGATCAATAAATATGAGAGATGCCCTCTCAAAAAAAAAAAAAACTTTACTGTCTCTCTGCTCTCTCTCTGTCCTCTCTGTCTCTCTGTCCCACTGCTCCTTCTCTCTCTCTCTCTCTCTCTCTCTCTCTTTCTCTCTCTCCCTCTGTCCCTCTGGGGGCAGCCACTTTCTCTTTCAGATAATAAAACCTCTTGCATGGGAAAAAAAACTTTGAAAACAGATAAGCTCATGCATTCCTTAGCTACTGTGAGATCATAGTGGATTATACGGAGACATCATAGGTGTTAATGATTGTACACATAGGCAAACAAATCTATATCTACTTGATTTTATACTGTCTAAATATGTTTATTGATTGCTAAGGCCTTCCGAAGGTGCATCTGGCAGCAAGCTGACATCTAGATTCATGTCCCCTTAAACAGGAAAAGTAGCCATCTGTCCACATTTGTGGAAATGCCAATATCAAGGTATAAACTTGAATGGAAATGAAGGCTCTCTGAAATGCTTTGTATTTCCACAAGTTGGATTTAAGTATTTCCTTCGGATCAACCCAGTACTGTCAATTCAGAGAGTATCATGTAGTTATTAAAGATTATATTCTGAAAGAAACTAGAGAGCAGATAGTGGATGCTTGTTAGGATGATATACATAAAACAGTTGTAACGATTACTTATGATCATTTACCATGTGAATTGGCAAAGTATTAGGTGCTTTATCTGCATGATCTCATTTCATCCTCACAGTGGCTTCTTTGGGATAGGTGCTACTAGTATACCCATTTTGCAATTGAGGAAACTGGAGCTTAGAAATGTTATGTAAACATTTATTTCTTACTTGATATGTGTCTGTGGATTATGTGAAATACCTAATGTCAGTAGTCCATGAAAGACACAATGGGAACTGGAGCTCAGGCATATGACTCCAAAGGCCATTTGTTGAGCCAATACGCTGTACCTCCAGTTCAAAATCACAAGTGTTAAAAATGAGATACATACAAAGATCTGTGGCAGCAAAGTACACAGGTCATCAGGGAAGGATTTATTGAGAGTTGGATGTTGATGTAACAGGAAAGGGCCACATAGGAAAGGTGGAAGGACATCCAGGTAATGAAAAAACTATGCTTCTCCTAAAAAATGGATTTAATACTAATATTAAATTCACTGTGGCTTTTATAACTAACCATGTTTCCATCTTTAAACTGGCTGCAGGGAATTCAGAGTCAAATTTATAATACATTTTCAAGCAACCGTATAGAACCTAAAGATATAAGCATTTTTGTAATAACCAAGTCTTCAGCAGAATTCCACTCCCACTTTTAGTCTTTACCTAATTTCACAATCTCTGTACGTTTTTACCCTTTATTATTATAAATGTCTTTATATGTATTCTCAGATTCTTTTTGGAACAATTTTATATATACATACATACATGTGTGTGTGTATATATAATTATATAAATATGTATCTAGCAAAATAAATATTTTTATCTTTCTAAAGATGCCCTCAGATTCATTTTGTAACAATAAAGCAAAAACATATGTATATACACACATACATAAGTTGATAGTGTTTTCCCCCTGACAGAGCCATGAATTTTTCAGACATAATAACAGTGGATGTCAGAAGCTAAGGCCCTATTAATCTACCAGCTCATACACCCTAAAAAAATCCAGCCAACATTGGCAGGAGGTCATTAAATGGAGTGTCCCCATATACCACTTCCCGAGGGATGTGTAATAGTGCTACAGAAGTGCCACTATGCTCTCTTAGTAAAGAATTTGTATTCAGTTTATAGTCCAATCAGGGAGGGTCTGTTCCTCACTGAAGAATGCTATTATTACAGAGAGAAAAGAACCATCATAGAGGCCAAAAAAGAGCACAGTTTGTAGAGAGAGACAGTATGTAGATATCTCTGTAAGTATCTAGGTAGGGTTTTGATAGTATTTTGGTGATATTATCACCTTCACCCAGGAATTCATTCATCCAGTAAACATTTGCTGAGTTCCTGCCATGTACCATGCACTGTGCTTGGTACTGGACTACACAAGAGTGATCAAAGCAAACACGGTCCCTGCCCTCAAGGATATTATAGTCAACAGCGTGAATCCTTCCGTGCCAGGTACCCTACTATTATGTGATAAGCCCGAGTCAGCTACACAAAGAATCAGTGTCCTATTTACACTTTGTTGTTGCACTATACCCCAATGCAGAGCCTTATCAATGTGAGTTAGACTGCTCATATTAGGCCAGATGTAGACATTCTGTCCTATATTAAATAAGTATAAACTTTTTACCTAACACAATTTTAAAAAATGACCACCACAAAACTTTACACCCTGTGACAGATCAAACACAATCAGCTCATATTAGGTACCTATTGCTGAATAACAAATCATCCCAGAACTTTGTAGCTTAAAATAATAAACATTTATTATCTCACATCATTTCCTGAGTCAGAAATCCAGGAGTGGTCTAGGTGAGTGGTTTCAGATCAGGGTCTCTCATGGGGTGGCAGTTAAAACATTGTCTAGAGCTGCAGTCATCTGAAGGCTTAACTGGGGCTGGACACCCTGCTGTTAAGGTGTTCCCCTCCCATGCCTGACAAGCGAGCGCTGGTTGTTTGCAGGGTGTCTCGGTCTCCCACCACCCAGACCATCCTATGGGCTGTTTGAGTGTCCCCATGATGGGACAGCTGACTTCCTCCAGAGAAAGTGACCCAAGCACAAAAAAGGTGGAAGCTGTGAATACCTTTAATGACCTAATCAGGAAAGCCACACACCATCTCTTCCACCATATTCTATTCTTTAGAAACAATTCATTAAGTCTGGCCTACAGTCAAGTGAAGAGGAATTAGGCTTCATGTTTTAAAAAGACAGTTTCAAAGAATTTGTAGATGTACTGCTTCTAGTCCTCCAAATAAAAAAAAAAACTTTGTTATTTCCCATATATTCCCAACTTGGCTAAGCTGGCGTCTCAAGATGTATCATGACCTCTGAGCATCCAAGAATTATTGAGCAAATTGATGTTTTCACCATGAATAAATTAGTGTGTACTTGGTAACTGATAATTTTGCAGTTTTCCTTAAATACTAGTTAAGATTTTGATGAGCCAGTCTTTCTGAAATCTTCACACACATGGCTGGTCCAGCTTCGTTCACCTTTGCTGTATCCTGCAGAAAACCCTGGGATGAGTTCTTTGAGGAAAAATGTTGGAGGAGCCACTATAAATGGTACCAAGAAGAAGCAAGCGGCCTGAGGAGGCCGGAATGTCAGCAGTCACCGGCAGAGCCACCAACAGGGTTCGGTGGAAGACACAAAATAAATAAATATTTGGAGCCTACATATGTACTATCCTTCAATTATTATGATAGCTTGTTCTTTAAACCAAAGCTTCTCTATAACGTATCACTAATCATTTGGGGGTTTGATTCCTCTGTTTGATGTGTGCCACATGTCCTGTCAAAATAACTTCTTGTAGCTGCATAACAATTGTGGGTGGTCTGTGATCACCTTGTCAGTGTGTCTTTTACACCCAAAGTGGGTTGCCAGATTCCACATTACTTACTTTCTGGCCCCCCTTCACACAACTTATGCTCCATATATCATCTCTTTCCTCATTTTTTGCTGGCAGTTGCTGAGGCTGAACAGCAATTTGCAGTTATTTATGCAGCTTAAACCCTATTGTCAACATCCTTATCCTGAATACACAACCATTCCAGGGTGCGAGCTGAGTTTTTCAGGAGTAACCAGGAGTAGGGGAGGGAGGTGGGCTGAGGTTACCAGAAGCAAGACTTCCTGGGGTCTTCAGCCAAAGCACACTTGGTGGCACAGCTGCTGCTGCTTCTTCTCACCTCTGTTTGGGGTAGATTTTCATTTGGAATTAAAAACAGATCACAGCTTGCTGTTCATTTGCTCTTCAAGTCAGACCAAGCACTCAGGAGAGGCTGGTATCACTGTGTGCCTAGAGTTTTCTTGGCAGTTAAACAGGGATGACGGAACTTGCCTCTATTTGTATAGCACCTGCTCTCTCAGGCTCTCAAAGGCCTCCCAAAACAGAACTTAATCCTCCCAAAAGTCAGGTGAGGCACGGGGGCATTGCACCCTGGCTCCTTCAGGCCTGTTTAAGAGGATATAGTTCAGGGAAAACAGGTGAAAGCGACTGTGAGGAGGGAGGTGAAGGCTGACACTTCCTTAGAGAACCACAGATGAAGCCTTTGCACTACTTACAGAAAAGTATCCCCTCTGTGTGGGTGAGCTTCAAAAGGCACCTTTCCATCTGCAGTGACATAGCGCCATGCTAGGCACGACTTTACAGATCAGCGCTGAGTTCTTAGTTCCAATGATGCCAGCTAGGTTTGGGTATTTAGGATCAGAATGTGTCAAGGGGCCTTCTGTGTCCCTACTGCACTGTTGACCAGTTTAACAGACCATCAATGCCTTAAGTCAGAAATTACAGTTTAGAGACCCAACAGCCTTCGCAAACATTATCTCATTTCTTCAACAAGTGTTTATTAAGCACTGTCCAGGAACCTGAAGTACTTTGGAAAGGCAACAAAAATTGTAATAAGTTAACTGTAGCTGTGGTAGGATGCTTCTAACATGGTGCCCAGTCACCCTCAACTCCTGATATTCATGCTCTTGCATAATCTTCTCCCCTTGAATATGGGCCAGACATACTGACTAAAGAATTCTAACACATTGTAATGAGTGGAATACAGCAAACATGGTGGCATGTCCCTTCCAGGGTAAGGTTACAAAAGGTGATGACTTCCTCCTGCCAGCACTCTCCCTCTTGCTGGCTCTCTTTCTCTCTTCCTTGCTCATTCTGGTACAGCTTTTGGCCCTAGTGTAAGATGCTCTCTGGAGAGGCTCATACAGAGAAAAGAAAGGCCAGGGGGAGCCTTGGTCCAACAACCCAGGAGGAACTGGCTTCTGCCAACAACCACATGCATGACCTAGGAAGTGGATCCTTTCCAGTCAAGCCTTGATCATTCCCCTTCTACTATTCAAGACTTTTCCCTCTTAAACACTTCCCACGGCCCTCCAACCAAGGGTATCACTGTCCCTGGATCACAGCCAGTTGATCTCCCCTCTTAGGGCCTTCTTCATGTTGTTCCCCCTTCCTGGAATGTTCTCCCCCTGCTCTCCATCTATTAGAATTCTCCCCCAAATTTTATACCCCAGCTCAAGTCCTGTGTCCTTCCTGAAACTTTAAAACTTACACTCGAGTGCCCTAAACAAAGCTAGTCAAATAATCTATGTTAGCCTGATCTGCTCCCTCTGGGTCCAAAGGGCCTCTTCTTGGACCCCTCCTTACTCACCGAACCTCTGGTATGACTCTTCTCACTGACCTCTGTTAGTTTTTAGAGCCAGGACAAAAATGATAGGTTATCAGTATTGGCATATTAATTGAAGGTGTGAAATAAGTTAACATTGAGGATCCAAGCTGAGAGGTCTAGTTGGAAAGAGTAGAACCTACCATCAACCTTGACCATAGTCATGGCATGTTCTAGAGCTCTTCAGTCAACTTTCCAAGAATTTCATTGCTTATTATCCTTTCTTTGATAATTCTTTATTAACCCAAAGAAATTATTGCCATTTACATTCATAAGCAAAAAATTCTTATAGTTCTCAGACTATTTCTTAGCTTAATGTATAATGTAGTAAAAGAGCACTTCTCCTGATGTCTAAAAAGGATGGAGGGGGAGGGGTGGTCCCGCGAGTTTCACTGAGACTCAAGAGAAGGATATGAGAGTGACTATGGATGTAGACATGTGAGTGGGCAGGCTATGGCACCAGTGAATGTGCTGATGACCTGAAGGCAAACACCTGAGAATGAAATAAGAGTTCAAGAAAAAGGGGAATGTTTTCAATAAATTTAAGTCATAAGAATTAGGGAAATAGCAAACTAGAATTTCATTCACACACTGACAACAAAACTAATAATTAGTGATCACCTACCGAGTATCGTAGATTATGTTATCCTGTCTAATGATACCAACTCATTTTACAAAAGAGAAAATGGAGGCCCAGAGAAGTTAAGTAATATAACTAAAGTAAATTGTCTCCAGTGAGACCAAGATTAAAGCACCAGTCTGGCTGATTCCAAATCCTATGCAGACCCCCCGTTTGAACACTACAACTGACACATGTTGAGGATATATCATATTATTTTGCATGGATTTCACTGAAAGGAAGGCAGCCTACATCATTCTCCCTGAAATCATTCCATTATCTTTTAACAGCTGTACCTATATGAAAATCATCCTTCTCTATGTCTCTAACCAAAATGAAGTGCAGATCAGCCCAAATGCAACAAGAAAATTTCATTGTGAAGAGAGGGATGGATAGTGGAGCTTGGTGGAATCAGCTTATCCCATACTAGGTCTTCCGATGTTTCATCCTTAGTAATCTTAGAAAAAGACTTCAAATACATATTTTTTCAGATGCAAATTGCTTTCTGCCCCTGAAAGAGATTTTATGGAGAGTTATCAGCTGCTTTTTTTAAAAATGTTTCTTGGAAATGCAGGGGAATATAAAGTACCACTTCATCTCAATATTAACAAATCTTCTCCCAAACATATCTTAGATAACTATTTGATTAGTTACTCTTTCCTGGGCTTTCTAGAACCATCCACTCACAGAATGTCAAATGACAGTGTCTAGCTAATGCACCAAGTTGACTTAGCCAAGTCTCCACGTCTGACAAAGCTGAGGATCCAGGAGTCAGGGGATGATCAAACTGGACCAGTCAAGGTCTTGGAAGCATGTGGCCTGGGAACCATGAGTGTGGCCTGTGGACAGGTGGGGGCAGCAGAGAGCTGCTGGTGAGGTGGCTCAGCCACACCTCGTGTACACTTCCATGGGGCAGTGGGTTCTGATCACCATGGAGACACTGGCTGGGAGACCCTACCCCAGGGAGTGTTACTCAGCTGAAGAATTAGCCGTGCTGAGATTCCTGGCCGGAATCTGCAAACAGGCCCCTTCATTTTCCGTACTGTGGACTGAGATCTTCATAAACATGCTTCTGATCCTGTCATCCTCCTGCGAAAAGAGCACTTTAATCAATGGCTCCTCATTGGCTAGAGCACTGGTCCTCAACTTTGTGTGTACGTTGTCACCTGGAGGACTTGAAAAGCCAGAGCAGAAAAATGGCTGTGCCTACTGCTTCACAGAGTAAATAGAAGCCACCACACAGAAACCCCCCAGCTTTCCCCCCAGCAAACCGACAAGCCCACCAGCCCCCGGTCTCCTGTACAGCCGGAGAGCTGCCTGGACTTTCTAAAGTGGCCGAAAGCCACACCCTCTGTCTCTGTTGGGGTTTCCTCCCTCCTGCTTCCCCCAAACTACCGCTGCCAACACACCCTTTCCACGTGTCCCCAATGCCTTCCACTCCCTTGATCTTCTCTCTGCTGTTTTTAAAACGTGCTCAAATCTCTTCTATAAATAACCCTTCTCTTTAGGCACCATGCTGCCTTGAAGTTACCTTCTTATTTCTATTAGCCCCTTCCCAGCCAAATGTGTCTAACTATGATTTGCATTTTCTCATTTCTCATTCACTCCACAGGCCACTTTTCCTCAGTAAGGTCACCAAGGAACTTTCCAAAGCTTACTCCCACGGACGCTTTCCATTTCCCATCACACTTGGCCCAGCTGACTCCCTCATCCATAGGAGACCCTCTTCCCCTGGCTTCTGTGACACCCAGCTTGGTCTTCTGCCTGTCTGGCCATTCCTCCTCTAAGGCCTGGTCCTCCTCGTCTCCACCTGTAAAGGCCGGTGTTTTGTTAAGCTCAGTCCTAGGACTTCTTGTCTGGAATCTGCTCAGAAAGCCTTGTCCGTCCTGCTGACTCAGTTATCCTATGCATACCGACCACGCCCTTTTCTGGGGTGATCTCCAGCTCCCTGATGTCCAGATTCATGGGACCCGTTGCCTCCTCCGTGCTCTTTCTTTGATGTTCCAGCGGTTCCTAGTACTCAGCTGAACTCCTAATGGCCCCCCAAACCTGCTCCTTTCCGGTATTTCTTATTGAAAGAATTTAATGTCAATGGCCCCTGGGGACACGTCCTTGACAACTCTGTCTCCTGCTCCATATCTCCCCAAATCCACAGCTCCTCAGTCCCACCAGCCTCTCTCTATCACCTTCAGTCCCACCAGCCTCTCTCCATCACCTTCACTAACATGGCCCAAGCAGCCACCCTGTCTCTCCTGGACAATAGCCACAGCCACCCTCTCTGACCCCCTCCGATCCATTTCTCCCAGTTTATAGGAGGAGTCTTTCTGAAAACAAATGTCATTTCCTTACTTGAACTGCTCAAAGGTTATCCATCCCCAGTGGGATAATTCAGCCCTGTCTTGCCCCCATGCCCCATGCCCTGCACAGCCTTCTTTCAGCTCCTCCAGAACACCAGGCTCCTGCCTACATCAGGGTTCTTCACATGCTGCCCTCTCCCCTGGGAACGCTTGTCCTCACAGCCTTGTTTGCCCAGCAAGCTCCCACTCCCCCCTCAGGGCCCAGCTTCGGATTCTCAGAGGGAAGTCTCGCTGACCCTCCTCCAGCCCCACTACATGCTGAGTTAAGGTTACCAGTTACTCTCATAGAACACTATACTCTTCCTTCATAGCACTCATCACAATTGTGGTTCATCAATTATTTCTGAAATTATTTTTTAATGCCTCTCTTCCTCTAAGTAGCATACAGGCAAGGATCAAATCTTTCTTATTCTCTACCATATCTCTCCACTATCTTTTGCAACGCCTGGCTTGCACTGAGCTGATGCCAAATCTTTGTTGGAAAAATAATGAATGATTAAAGAATATGTATGGTATAATTTGAGGTTCAACACCTCCTGAACTGTCTAGTTTGCTGATTCTCTACATTTTGCAATGCCTTCCATATTCACTAGGTAATAAAACAATAACCCACATCTCTTCAGAGCTTTCTATTTGTCCAGTGTTGTCCTAAGTGTATTCCATTCTCACAAAATTCCTATTATTATCTCCTTTCTATATATAGTAGGAGAAACTGAGGCAGAGAATCATTAAGAATCAAAAACAGAAAGCTAATAAGTAATGAACCAAGAGATAAATCAAGATAGTCTAACCTATCACATGTACTTAAACATTATGATACACTATCTCCCAAGATCTCTTTATTATGTACAAAGAAGACCTCTATGAGTTTTGGGACTTGTTCATTATTACTGCTGCTATTGGAGAGAAAGGAATACCTAAATGGACAAAAACAAAGAGTAATGTCTCCCACACTCTTATAAAAAATGTCAACTGAAAAGGAAATAGATCTAAGTTCATCTCTCCCCTCAAAACAGGCTTTCAGTACCTCTTCCTTTGGTCACTTCTCTGAAATTGGTTGCTACTAAATCCAAGTGTATAGTGAAAAAAACCTCAAGAACTTGAATCAAAGAATTATTAGAACTTCTCTAAAAAATACATAGCACCCCAACATAACTATGGCATGGTTTATCTTTCTTAAACCACCAGACAATACTGAATTTTATTGCCTTCCTGTTGTGGTTGAAGAAGCCTTTTAGAATTCCACTGCCGTGCTGTGAGGCCATACATCCCCCAGGATTAATCACAAATATTTTATAAAGATGAAGTTTTGTTATATCTTTGTTCTTTGTATCTTGGCTTTTGTTAGCGCATTTTAATTAGGATCTGGTATCTGCAATAAACAGTAAACATAAAGAGCTTTGCAAAAATGTATTAGACTGTTTGTTTTCACACTCTAATGCATATTTGCACAATTTTACCATGAAAAAAGGAAAACATGCTAAGCTCTTGGGCTCTATCCCAAATGTCCTGGAATAGAATCCGGAAATTACTAAAAATGCAACCAAACCTCATCATATTCCAGCAATTAACCTAAGAAATGAGGGTCCATTCTCTGTATGAAAAAAACATTTTTGAGGGGAGAAGTCTGTGGAGGAGAATGCTTCTCGATAACATACATATCACATCCTCCAAACCTGCTGGAAAATTTGGATTTTTTTCCCTTTCATGTTAATAGAACTTAATAAACAAATAGGTTGGGTAATGTTTTATTTTTCTCTTTCAGAGTGCTAAGAAATCCTTTCTTACTAAATGAAAACAGGAAGGACTGCTAAACATAAAATGAGGGATAAAATTATCACATGCAGTCTCATTTTTAAAAGTAGCAGGGGATTAATAACCTCCCTGCTAAATAGTTATACACTAGAATTAATTATTATTAAAACAGTAGGATCATGGTGCATGCTGATGACAAAGGACAGTTTGGGGGTTTTTATTTGAACACATTCTAATCAAAAAGTAGCAAAAACTTTAAAAATCTTCTAATGTGGCTCTTGTGCGCAATTGTTATTGATAGGACACCTTGAAAGTGTTCAAATGTGACGCAAAATCATAAAAGTGCAAGCAATTCAGAAGCATAAAGTGATTTTTCCTTCTGTACTATCCCTTAATATGTTTCCAAATAAAACACAGGATTAAGTAATTTATTTTGCCGCATGATTTATTTATGGATTGAAACACAGTAAACAACAGATAAAAGGCAGTGTCCCAGGCATCAACTTAAAAGATAAAAACCATTACATTTCTTAGAGAGAGACATATAAAAATGCCAAAGTGAAAGGAATAGTACTGGTTCACAGGTCCCATGTCTAAGTTAGACTTTAGGGAAATGAAATGCCTGAATTTTATTAGAAATATGGGGTTTTTTAAGATTAAAACTGTGAAAAAGCTAAAAGGTTGGATCATGCAAAAATAAAAATGACTCTGAGGATCTTAGGGAATTTGAACTGGTAAACTTACATTTTATTTCTTGCCAACTGTTTGCAGGAGGATTAAGAAATGTACAGGAATTATGAGTTTTAGAGAAAAGCCAGCGTTTTATAAAGCAATTAATTTTTCATTAGTTCCACATAATTTTGGCAAAAAATAGTTTTGTTCCAATAAAGCTATTACATTTCAAGAGGTTACTCTAAAATATAGCCATTAACTTAGCATTAATTTAACCAGATTTATAATAGGCTAAACTTCAGGCAGGAAAGCAGTAATAGTTTTTACAGAATATATTAGAATTAAAAGGAAAAATTGAGATGAAAAATATTTTTAAAACAGGTCATAAAACCTCTAAATTTCTAAACATGGTTATGCATTTATTTAAAAGATGTTTTTCTATGTTTCTTAAGCATATAAAATGATTATATAAAGTTCACCTTAAGTTTTTACATGTGGTTATCCTGGATATATCATAAATATTTATTTTTATTATTTTCTATTACAATAAATCAAATATACTTTAAAGATTCATTTATTTTCTATTACAATAAATAAAATATACTTTAAAGATTCAAAAAATCTGGTTAGCACTGAAAACTTCATTCACGGAGCCATAAAGTCCCTGACACTGGAACTTCCCAATACTAGAGCTTCTTTAATCCATCCACAAAATTTCACTCAGGTGGCACATTCACCCAGATTGCGGGAGCAGCCTTACCTCCAGCTTGAGTTCTTTAATCCCCCACTCCCAGAGTGACAGAGCAGCACAGTCAGGAGAAGAGACCTCAAAGTCCTGGCTGGAGAATGTTCCTTGTCTGTTTACCTTCAAACAGTCCTCAATGAAAGTCTCTATTTCCACCACCATTAACCTGCTCCAGCCCAGAACCACATCGCTCCCACTGAAATATTCTCCTGCCAACTCTCTCAAATTCCATTCTTGTCCCCCATCCCAACTCAGTTTTCATACTCTGAACAGAAAAACCTTGCTAAAAATTAAGTCAGGAGGTGGAGCCAAGATGGTGGCATGAGTAGAGCAGCAGAAATCTCCCAAAACCACATATATTAATGTATATTAATGAAAATATAACAAAGACAACTCTTCCTAGAATAGAGACCAGAGGACACAGGACAACATCCAGACCACATCCACACCTGCGAGAACCCAGCACCTCGCAAAAGGGGTAAGATACAAGTCCCGGCCCAGAAGGACCAGAGTGCCCCTCCCCCCAGCTCACAGTGGGAGGAGAGGAGTCAGAGTGGGGAGGGAGAGGGAGCCCATGACTGCTGAACACCCAGTCCCAGCCATCTGCATCAGAGCTCAGACACAGTGCATGTGTGGGGTCCTGGGTACTAGGAAAACACTGCAGCAAGACCAGTGAGAGGCTCCCTGAGGTCGGTGCTCAGGGACAAAGAAAAGCGAGTGGCTATTTTTTCTTGGGGGGGAGTGCTTTTTGGAGGTCTTAAAGGGACAGGGACCCCAAAACCAGATGGAGGCACCCCGGGACACTTAGCCCAGAGGCAGGGAAACTGGGGATCTCTGGGCACTCTAACCCCCTGGGCAGCAGGGAGCACGGAGGCCCCTCACAGAGACAAATAGCCTCCCGGCCGCTCCCCCTCCAATGGGGCTCCACCATTTTAGAGGAGCAGAACCAGCCAGGCCACGCCCAAAGCAAAAGCAGAGATAAACTCCATGGCATCCGGGCAGGAAGCAGAAGCCCTGTCTGTGTGCAGCAGCCCAGCACAAGCCACTAGAGGTCGCTGTTCTCCCAGGAGAAGGTCACAAACCAACAGGAAGGGAAGTTCTTCCAGCTGTCACTCGTCTCACCTCTGCAAACTATTTCTATGACCATGAAAAGGCAAAATTACAGGCAAACCAATATCACAGAGACAACACCAGAGAAGGAGACAGACCTAACCAGTCTTCCTGAAAAAGAATTCAAAATAAAAATCATAAACATGCTGACAGAGATGCAGAGAAATATGCAAAAGCTAAGGGATGAAGTCTGAAGGGAGATAACAGATGCAAGGAGGAGATTACAGAAGTGAAACAAACTCTGAAAGGATTTATAGGCAGAATGGATAAGATGCAAAAGGCCATTGATGGAATAGAAACCAGAGAACCGGAACGCATAGAAGCTGACATAGAGAGAGAGAAAAAGGATCTCCAGGAATGAAACAATATTAAGAGAACTGCATGACCAATCCAAAAGAAACAATATCTGAATTACAGGGGTACCAGAAGAAGAAGAGAGAGGAAAAGGGATAGAAAGACTCTTTGAAGAAATAATAGCTGAAAACTTCCCCAAACTGGGGGAGGAAATAACCGAACAGACCACAGAAATACACAGAACTCCAAACAGAAAGGACCCAAGAAGAACACCACCAAGACACATAATAATTAAAATGGCAAAGATTAAGGACAAGGAAAGAGTTTTAAAGGCAGCTAGAGAGAAAAAGGTCACCTATAAAGGAAAACCCATCAGGCTATCATTAGACTTCTCGACAGAAACCTTACAGGCCAGAAGAGAATGGCATGATATACTTAATGCAATGAAACAGAAGGGCCTTAAACCAAGGATACTGTATCCAGAAAAATTATCATTTAAATATGATGGAGGGATTAAACAATTCCCAGACATGCAAAAGCTGAGGGAATTTGCTTCCCACAAACCTCTACAGGGCATCTTACAGGGACTGCTCTAGATGGGAGCACTCCTAAAATGAGCACAGAACAAAACATACAACATATGAAGAATGGAGGAGGAAGAATAAGAAGGGAGAGATGAAAAGAATCTCCAGACAATGTATATAACAGCTCAATAAGTGAGCTAAGTTAGGCAGTAAGATACTAAAGAAGCTAACCTTGAACCTTTGGTAACCACGAATCTAAAGCCTGCAATGGCAATAAGCACATATCTCTCAATAGTCACCCTAAATGTAAATAGACTTAATGCACCAATCAAAAGACACAGAGTAATAGAATGGATAAAAAAGCAAGACCCATCTATATGCTGCTTACAAGAGACTCACCTCAAACCCAAAGACTTGCACAGACTAAAAGTCAAGGGATGGAAAAACATATTTCAGGCAAACAACAGACATAAGAAAGCAGGGGTTGCAGTACTCATATCAGACAAAATAGACTTCAAAACAAAGAAAGTAACAAGAGATAAAGAAGGACACTACATAATGATAAAGGGCTCAGACAAAAAAGAGGATATAACCATTCTAAATATATATGCACCCAACACAGGAAGACCAGCATATGTGAAACAAATACTAACAGAACTAAAGTGGGAAATAGACGGCAATGCATTCATTTTAGGAGACTTCAACACACCACTCACCCCAAAGGATAGATCCACCAGACAGAAAATAAGTAAGGACACAGAGGTACTGAACAACACACTAGAACAGATGGACCTAATAGACATCTATAGAACTCTACATCCAAAAGCAACAGGATACACATTCATGTCAAGTGCACATGGAACATTCTCCAGAATAGACCACATACTAGCCCACAAAAAGAGCCTCAGTAAATTTCAAAATACTGAAATTCTACCAACCAACTTTTCAGACCACAAAGGTATAAAACTAGAAATAAATTCTACAAAGAAAACAAAAGGCTCACAAACACATGAAGACTTAACAACATGCTCCTAAATAATCAATGGATCAATGAACAAATTAAAATAGAGATCAAGGAATATATGGAAACAAATGACAACAACAACACAAAGCCACAACTTCTGTGGGACGCAGAGAAAGCAGTCTTAAGAGGAAAGTATATAGCGATCCAGGCACACTTGAAGAAGGAAGAACAATCCCAAATGAATAGTCTAACATCACAATTATCGAAACTGGAAAAAGAAGAACAAATGAGGCCTAAAGTCAGCAGCAGGAGGGACATAATAAAGATCAGAGAAGAAATAAAAAAATTGAGAAGAATAAAACAATAGAAAAAAATCAATGAAAACAAGAGCTGGTCCTTTGAGAAAATAAACAAAATAGCCAAACTTATTAAGAGCCTATAGCCAAACTTATTAAGAGAAAAAGAGAATCAACACACATCAACAGAATCAGAAATGAGAAAGGAAATATCATGACGGACCCAACAGAAATACAAAGAATTATTAGAGAATACTATGAAAACCTATAGGCTAAGAAGCTGGAAAACCTAGAAGAAATGGACAACTTCCTAGAAAAATACAACCATCTAAGACTGACCAAGGAAGAAACACAAAATCTAAACAAACCAATTACAAGCAAAGAAATTGAAACGGTAATCAAAAAACTACCCAAGAACAAAAGCCCTGGGCCAGATGGATTTACCTCGGAATTTTATCAGACATACAGAGAAGATATAATACCCATTCTCCTTCAAGTTTTCCAAAAAATAGAAGAGGAGGGAATACTCCCAAACTCATTCGGTGAAGCTAACATCACCCTAATACCAAAACCAGGCAAAGACCCCAGCAAAAAAGAAAATTACAGACCAATGTCCCTGATGAATGTAGATGCAAAAATACTCAATAAAATATTAGCAAACAGAATTCAAAAATATATCAAAAGGATCATACACCATGACCTAGTGGGATTCATCCCAGGGATGCAAGGATGGTACAACATTCGAAAATCCATCAACATCATCCGCCACATCAACAAAAAGAAAGACAAAAACCACATGATCATCTCCATAGATGCTGAAAAAGCATTTGACAAAATTCAACATCCATTCATGATAAAAACTCTCAGCAAAATGGGTATAGAGGGCAAGTACCTCAACATAATAAAGGCCATACATGATAAACCCACAGCCAACACTATACTGAACAGCGAGAAGCTGAAAGCTTTTCCTCTGAGATCGGGAACAAGACAGGGATGCCCACTCTCCCCACTGTTATTTAACATAGTACTGGAGGTCCTAGCCATGGCAATTAGACAAAACAAAGAAATACAAGGAATCCAAATTGGTAAAGAAGAAGTTAAACTGTCACTATTTGCAGATGACATGACATTGTACATAAAAAACCCCAAAGACTCCACTCCAAAATTACTAGAACTGATATCAGAATACAGCAAAGTTGCAGGATACAAAATTAACACACAGAAATCTGTGGCTTTCCTACACACTAACAATGAACAAATAGAAAGAGAAATCAGGAAAACAACTCCATTCACAATTGCATCAAAAAGAATAAAATACCTAGGAATAAACCTTACCAAAGAAGTGAAAGACCTATACCCTGAAAACTACAAGTCACTCTTAGGAGAAATTAAAGGGGACACTAACAAATGGAAACTCATTCCATGCTCGTGTCTAGGAAGAATTAATATCATCAAAATGGCCATCCTGCCAAAATCAATATACAGATTTGATGAAATCCCTCTCAAATTACCAGCAACATTCTTCAATGAACTGGAACAAATAATTCAAAAATTCATATTGAAACACCAAGGACCCTGAATAGCCAAAGCAATCCTGAGAAAGAAGAATAAAGTAGGGGGGATCTCACTCCCCAACTTCAAGCTCTACTACAAAGCCATAGTAATCAAGACAATTTGGTACTGGCACAAGAACAGAGTCACAGACCAGTGGAACAGATTAGAGACTCCAGACATTAACCCAAACATATATGGTCAATTAACATTTGCTAAAAGAGCCATGGACATACAATGGCAAAATGACAGTCTCTTCAACAGATGGTGCTGGCAAAACTGGACAGCTACATGTAGGAGAATGAAACGGGACCATTGTCTAACCCCATACACAAAAGTACATTCAAAGTGGATCAAAGACCTGAATGTAAGTCATGTAACCATGAAACTCTTAGAAAAAAACATAGGCAAAAACCTCTTAGGCATAAACATGAGTGACGTCTTCTTGAACATATCTCCCCAGGCAAGGAAAACAACAGCAAAGAGAACAGGTGGGACTATATTAAGCTGAAAAGCTTCTGTACAGCAAAAGACACCATCAATAGAACAAAAAGGTACCCTACAGTATGGGAGAATATATTTGTAAATGACAGATCCGATAAAGGCTTGACATCCAAAATATATAAAGAGCTCACCCACCTCAACAAACAAAAAACAAATAACCCAATTAAAAAATGGACAGAGGACCTGAACAGACAGTTCTCCAAAAAAGAAATACAGATGGCCAAGAGACACATGAAAAGATGCTCCACATCGCTAATTATCAGAAAAATGCAAATTAAAACCACAATGAGGTATCACCTCACACCAGTAAAGATGGCTACCATCCAAAAGACAAACAACAACAAATGTTGGCAAGGTTGTGGAGAAAGGGGAACCCTTCTACACTGCTGGTGGGAATGTAAATTAGTTCAACCATTGTGGAAAGCAATATGGAGGTTCCTCAAAATGCTCAAAACAGACTTACCATTTGACCCAGGAATTCCACTCCTATGAATTTACCCTAAGAATGCAGCACTCCAGTTTGAAAAAGACAGAATCACCCCTATGTTTATCACAGCACTATTTACAATAGCCAAGAACTGGAAGCAACCTAAGTGTCCATCAGTAGATGAATGGATAAACAAGATGCAGTACATATACACAATGGAATATTACTCAGCCATAAGAAGAAAACAAATCCTACCATTTGCAACAACATGGATGGAGCTAGAGGGTATTTTGCTCAGTGAAATAAGCCAAGCGGAGAAAGAGAAATACCAAATGATTTCACTCATCTGTGGAGTATAAGAACAAAGGAAAAACTGAAGGAACAAAACAGCAGCAGAATCACAGAACCCAAGAATGGACTAACAGTTACCAAAGGGAAAGGGACTGGGGAGAATGGGAGGGTAGGGAGGGATAAGGGGGGGAAGAAAAAAAGGGGTATTATGATTAGCATGCATAATGTGGGGGATGGGAGAAAGGGGAGGGATGTACAACACAGAAGACAAGTAGTGATTCTACAACATTTTGCTATGCTGATGGACAGTGACTGTAAAGGGGTTTGTGGGGGGGACCTGGTATAGGGGAGAGCCTAGTAAACATAATATTCTTCATGTAATTGTAGATTAATGATATCAAAAAAAAAGAAAGTAAAGGAGGATTACTCCCTGATAGGATAAAACTAACTGTAAATCAACGATTAATGCATGCTTTAAATATCCTTAATTTTGATCATTTAAAGGGTGTCAGATGATCAGCTATGGAAATACATTTTTCTGATAATATGCCTTTCTCTTAAAAAAAAAAGCGGTTCCTGTGTGGTGATCTCCAATAAGTTCTTCACAATGGTATAAAGGGCATATCAAAGTGTGGGCAAAGGGTTTGTTTGTGTTTATACAGAGGATCAAAGCCTAATTTGGCTACCCAGAAAAAGAATTAAGATATGATGTGAAGAAGAACTTCCAACATCAACATTCTCTGGAAGAGTCATTCCAGAAGATGATCATCAAAAAACTTCAACAAAGATCCTGGCGCTGTTGCAGTTGTAGCTGCATTCATCCCACCAGTTCCTGGACTTGCCGTTGGAATGAAGAAGGAGATATCTAAGCTGGCGTGTGCATACAATAAAACAACAAATTTGACTGGATCTATACTGTCGGAACTCAACCAAGAATTAGGAGAAGTGCCAGTTGCAGTGCTCCAAAATCGTGTGGCTATAGACTATCTACTGTTAAAAGAACATACGGGATGTGAACAGTTCCCAGGAATGTGTTGTTTTAATTTGTCTGATTTTTCTCAAACTATTTAAATCAGTTAGACAATATCCATCATATCATTGATAAGTTTTCACAAATGCCTAGGGTGCCTAACTGGTTTTTTTGGTTTCACTGGATATGGCTGGTAATTGTAGGTCTGCTTTGGTTATGTAGCTGTATTCCTATTATGTTAATGTGTGCACGCAATTTAATTAGTAGTTTAAAACCTATACATGCTTATGTTACTCTACAAGAAGATATGTCAAAGAAATAATCAATCTTCCCATGTTTTCTTCCATCTGCTACTTCTATAGCTTTTCTTCTTCCTTCCTAATTACAACCCTTAAGTAGAATTCTTGCCTCATATCGAAATTACCAAGTATCATAATTCTTCCAAGTGGTAAAGATACCTCAAGACAAATGCAGGGCATAGAAGCCACAGGGCATAAATCTGCAAAGAAGTAAAAAGCTAACCTTTTCAAACAATATTGCTTCTCTCTCACTTACCAACTTTACATTTCCCTGTATGGCCCCGGAAGATGACTGGTTAGCCAGAGATGGGTAAGATCTCTCAAGGGAGGAAAACCTAAGACAGGCACAGTCGCAGGGGTGC